>NC_142807.1:15803280-15961870 GCF_049724085.1 Artemia sp. Qi Xiang Cuo
AACATCGTTATTGCAAATTTCGGGATTGAACCAGTTTTTCGCACAGCTTATTGTTTGACATCCGTCAGTCCAACGGGTAAAGACCACCGCTAGAGAATTACTCTGGAAAACATTCAATACATCTTCCTCAGTCTATCGAAGTGCCCACGTTTGATGACTTGCCACAAGTGCCACGTTTGCCATATATACTACAAATTCCTCAGTCGCTCGAATGTTTGACCACTTGCCACAAGTGCTAGGCTACGTTGGCCGTATTTGACCATTGCAATTATAGCAGGTTTCAATATTCTAATTGTGGTTCGCAGACTTATATTCCTATTCTCCCGAATTCTTTTCAACTATGAAAGATGCCTTTGGCCGGTGGGTATTCTACGTTTTAAATCTTCACTGCATCCACCATCTTTGCTAATAATACTGCCCAGGTGAGAAGCTATCCACATTATCGATTTTCTTGCTATCTAAAATAGCCTCTTCACCTTCATTTATCCCAGTCCAAGCGACTTGGTCATCTCAACTTTAATTTCCAAACTTATTCTTCACCATGAACTCTCAAAACCTCCAAAAATCTGTAACACTAGGGGACTGAAATTATCTCTATAATGTAAGCTTAGAATGGTTTTAGCGTCCCATTTTATTCCATGCTCCTGAATAGCCTACGCCATGCTCCTTAGGACGAAGTCCATCAAAGTAATCCATATAAACGTGGATAGAACACAACCCTGATCAACTCCTGATTCAACAACAAACCAACTACTAGCCTCACTTCCTACCTCAGCCGCAGCAATATTGTTCTCGTACATAGCAATAATCACTTTAATGTACTTACCTGGTATACTCTGCAAGGGAAAATCCTTTACCTCAGACGCTTCTCCATTATTAATCTAAAAGTTAAAATTTGGTCGGCACCTCCTCTATCCTTCATAGAACCGAACTTGTCTTTTTTTAAACTTTGTGTACATCATTATTTAGAATAATAAGTATCCTCATGGTAAGTAATTTCCATCCTATAGAAACTAAGACAATGCGTATGTAATTATCACATTCAGTATTATCACAATTCTTATTTAGGCAATTAATCAATGTTTTTCTAAAATCATTAAGAACTACCCGTTTTTAAAAATTCATTTACCATATTATCAGCACCTGAGACTTTATTATTTTGTAATACTTTTAATACTGTCTCTAACTCATACTCGGAAAATAAATCTTGGCTCACTTCCAAACTGTCAACAAAAATTCTCATTCTTTGCTATATCATTTCCTGCAACTTTATTACGGTTTAACACGTTCTCAAAATTTTCTGCTCTCCTCTATCAGACCTTTTTTTTTATCACAAATTGAGACTTTATTTTTATTTTTTAAACTACGACAAGGCCAGGCTGACTATATTTTCTATATTTCTCAACATGCAAACCCAGTGTCTTACCGTCTGGCTGTATCTTCCGGATCCTCGGCAATTTTATCCAATACCTCCATTTTGCAACTCCTTAATTCATATTTTAATGGCTCCTTTAATTCCCTTACTTTTCTTTTATTATCGTATGATCTATCACTCAAAAGCTTCTTAAAGAAACCCCACCTCTTTTCTACCGGGCTTAATGCATTTTCGCAAATATTTCTTGGCTTGGGTCTAACTTTTCTCCCTAAGAAACCCTGTGCTACTTGGCAAGCTATTTTCCTAAATTCATTCCATCCATTTTCCGCATTATCAAATTCTGAACTCTCTAGTTTCATATTCAACTGTCTTTAAAAAATTCCTCTCAAACTCTCATTCTGGATCAGCGTCATATCCATTCGGAAGGTAGCTACCCTTCCCAAACATCAGCTTCAATTTCATTCTAGAAACCGCCATATGATGGTCTTTTTCTTTTATTATCAATTTCAACACTCCTGTTTACCCCAGCGTCTTGTTTCTGTCCTGCCAGTCTTCTGTTTACAATAAAATAATTAAAACGAATAAATTTGTGCTTACAAACTTTTTAGCAGTGTACTGCTGTTGTTATTTTCTTCTCCTATACCAAATTTATCTATGTTATTTGTAAAGACTTTTTCTTCTTTCCGACAAATTTGATTTGATAAAAAAAATAAATAAAGCTGTATATAGCAAACATGTAAGCAGTATAGCAGGAATAACCACTATGAAATCACGATGGACCCTGAGGGACATCTCGTGGAACCCCGAGTTTTATACTTTAACACGAATTAATAAAAGTACCTGGGCTAAACAATGAAATATGGATTTATCAATGAAATTAATTATTAAAATGCCTCTAACAATAGTACTACTATTAGGACTATTAAAGGGAAGTGTATTAGTTCTGCCAAAAGAGCAACACAAGAACAAAACGCACTAACTAAAAATAAAAAAAAGGCTTTGAGTTAGAAGGAGGACTTAAGGTTCTCAACCCTGCTGTATCAGTTTTTAATGTTTTCAGGAAAGCTAAATATTTCCTTGTTATATTTACCTTAAACACGAGACCAAAATGCACTAACTAAAAAATTAAGAAAAGGCTTTGAGTTCTTAGACCCTCCCGCCATTTACCCATGCCGCAGCCATTTAAACATTTGCCTCTCAATTACTTGGACTATCTGTCTTGGCTTTTCTCTTTTTACAATTAGCCATGTCTTGATGCAACCTACTGCAAAATACCTGATAAATTAAATTCAACCTGCTCTCAACCCTGCTGTATCAATTTTTAATATCTTCAGAAAAGCTAAATTTATCCTTGTTATATTTAGCTGTAATACAAGACCAAAACGCACTAACTGTAAAATTAAGAAAAGGCTTTGAGTTAGAAGCAGGACTTAAGGTTCTCAACCCTGCTATGTAAATTTTTAGTATTTTCAGAAAAGCTGAATATATTCTTGTTTGTTTACTCTTATCAGAGCGCTATTTTTCTCCCTGCAATCCAGCAATTTCAAAGCACAACTGTTCAAAATATATTTTTGCTGAGAATATATTTTGACATGGAACGGCTGAGAAGCCAATAAATTGTTTAATGATTCTGGCGAAATTGCTTTATTCGCTTTGTGTTTTCTAAAATCTGGATGGATATTTTCATTCTGAATTTAAGTATGTGAAGCTCGGTTTTGTTTATGATCTATAAATTCTAATTTCTTTGGGAAGTTGGCTGGCCAACCTATTATGTATGCACATAAACTACTTTTTAGGTAACTCTTAAATTCAAAATAACTCATAAATTCGATAAATTCAAAATGTACTCATAAATTCAAAATAACTATTTTAGATTTGAATGCTTTTTTATGAAGGGCGTATAAATTGTCTTTTGTTTATTTTTTTATATAGTAAGAATTAGCTATTGAAGAACTTCTTCAAACCATTTGGGTCTTGGGGGTTATTGCTTTTTAAAGCAGTACCTTGAAAAAATTCATGAACTAACAGTTTTAATTATTCTTTTATGAACTATAGTTTTAATTATTTATTTAACTATTATAGTACTTCTTTTATCGTATTTAGCTTTCTTTTGTTTATTAATTAAGGCTGTCAAAGCTTCATTCAAATGGCTTGGATATTGTGAGGGAATGTTGAAAATATTATGAATAGTACAATTGTTGAGGATAAATAGGCAAATTAAAAAGTAAATTAGAATAATAAATAGGCAATAGAAGAAAAGAATATGAAATAGACGGAATAATACTTTTTATACACATAATAATAAAATTTTCAAATCTTTGACCATACTTAAAAAATCTAGAAGCAATCAAAGTCTAGTAACTGTTCTTATCGAACTTTATTATTATTATTATTTGCAAGGCCGTATCCAGGGGGGGGGGGTTACCCGGTTTGAACCCCCCCAGAAATTTTTGACCGACTCGAAAATAAGTCGAAAATTAGTAAAACCTAGGTAAAAATCAGTAAAATTAGTCGAAAACTGAGTCAAAAATTAGTAACCCCCCCCCCCCAAAAAAAAGTCAAAAATTAGTAAATCTCCCCCCCCCCCAAAAAAAAATCCTGGATACGGCCCTGATTATTTTGTATGAAACAGTTCTTTGTTATTTTTCATTTCTTTCAAATTTTATTGTATTTTTATGCGAATTTAGAGAAGCTTCTAAAAGCCCTGCATCAGAAAAGTAAGCGTGAGCGTGGTAATTACAGAGGTATTTGCTTGGTTTCTGTCGGAATATTCTAATCAAACCAACTATCAACAAAGCAATTCAACAAAGCAATTTTTCTGTTCTATTTACTGTAAATTCTTAAGGCAAATTCTTTGTGCAAACGAGACAAATTCTTTGTTGCAATAGTTAATTATGAAACAAATTTACCTTCAAAATTTTTTTTTCCATATTTGACATATGTGATGGAAATTTTTAGGGGAATAACTTTTGGAAAACTCTAATTAAACCCATCCATATGAGAAGTAATAAGAATGATTGTTGTAATTTTAAACGCATTGGCTTGTTTTCTGTAGGAAACAAATTACTTACTTTGATGATACACTTTAAACTTGATTGTATTGAAGGTAAAGTTAGAAGACAAGAACAATCTGACATTTGGAAAGGGAGTTTATGTGTCGACCAAATTTTAACATTCAGATTAATAATTAAGAAGGGCCTGACTTATCAAACGCCATTAGTCTTCGGTTTTATTGATTATGAGCAAGTGTTTGATTCAGCCGAAAGAAGAGCCTCAGTGAAGGTTTTATCTTCACGAAAGAAATTCAAAATGAACTTTGAAAAATCAAGAAAATGTAATTTTGACAAGGTAAACCACAACCAAACACTACTGAAATATTCCAACTCTTGCATTTTAGCGAAAGAAATTTAAAATGAACTTTGAAAAATCAAGAAAATTTAACTGTGACAAGGTAAACCACAACCAAACACTACTGAAATATTCCAACTCTTACATTTCAGCGAAAGAAATTCAAAATGAACTTTTAAAAATCAAGAAAATGTAACTGTGACAAGGTAAAACTGAGTCTCTCAATCCCCGTAAAGCTCTTTTAAAAGATGCAAGAACTACTTATTTAACACAAAAAATTTCTTTTTTAATGACCACCAAGTAAAAAAAAACCACACGGAATCAGGCAACTGAGTCTCTCAACCCCATTAAAGATATTTTAAAATATAAAAAAAATACTTATTTAACAAAAAAATTTTGTTTTAAATGACCATCAAGTAAATAAAAACCACACGGAATCCGTCAACTGAGTCTCTCAATCCCCATAAAGCTCTTTTAAAAGATACAAAAAATACTTATTTAACACAAATATTTCGTTTTTAATTACCACCAAGTAAAGTAAAACCACACGTAATCCGGCAACTGAGTCTCTCAATCCCCGTAAAGGTCTTTTAAAAGATACAAAACCTACTTATTTAACACAAAAATTTCGTTTTTAATGACCATCAAGTAAAGAAAAACCACACGGAATCCGGCAACTGAGACTCTCAATCCCCGTAAAGCTCTTTTAAAGATAAAAAAACTACTTATTTAACACAAAAATTTCGTTTTTAATGACCACCAAGTAAAGGAAAACCACACGGAATTAGGCAACTGAGTCTCTCAAACCCTGTAAAGCTATTTTAAAAGATACAAAAACTACTTATTTAACACATACAAAAACTAATTATTTAACACAAAAATTTCATTTTTAATGACCATCAAGTAAAGAAAAACCACACGGAATCCGGCAACTGAGTCTCTCAATCCCCGTAAAGCTCTTTTAAAAGATACAAAAACTACTTATTTAACACAAAAATTTAGTTTTTAATGACCACCAAGTAAAGAAAAACCACACGGAATTAGGCAACTGAGTCTCTCAAACCCTGTAAAGCTCTTTTAAAAGATACAAAAACTACTTATTTAACACAAAAATTGTCGTTTTTAATGACCATCAAGTAAATAAAAACCACACGGAATCAGGCAACTGGTTCTCTCAATCCCTGTAAAGATCTTTTAAAAGATAAAAAAACTCATTTTTTATGAAACAAAACTTTTCTTTTTAATAACTTCCACTTAAAGAAAAACTACATGGAATCAGGCAACTGAGTCTCTCAAACCCCTTAAAGCTCTTTTAAAAGATGCAAAAAATACTTATTTAACACACAAATTTGGTTTTTAATTACTACCAAGTACAGAAAAAACACACGAATCAGGCAACTGAGTCTCTCAAACCCCTTAAAGCTCTTTTAAAAGATACAAAAACTACTTATTTAACACAAAAATTTCGTTTTTAATGACCATCAAGTAAAGAAAAATCACACGGAATTAGGCAACTGAGTCTCTCAAACCCTGTAAAGCTCTTTTAAAAGATACAAGAAATGACCACCAAGTAAAGAAAAATCACATGGAATCAGGCAACTGAGTTTCTCAATCCCCTTAAAGCTCTTTTAAAAGATACAAAAACTACTTATTTAACACAAAAATTTCGTTTTTAATGACCATTAAGTAAAGTAAAAACACACGGAATTAGGCAACTGAGTCTCTCAAACCCTGTAAATCTCTTTTAAAATATACAAAAACTACTTATTTAACACAAAAATTTTTGATTTTTAATGACAATCAAGTAAAGAAAAACCACACGGAATTAGGCAACTGAGTCTCTCAAACCCTGTAAAGCTCTTTTAAAATATATAAAAACTACTTATTTAACACAAAAATTTCGTTTTTAATGACCATCAAGTAAAGAAAAATCACACGGAATTAGGCAACTGATTCTGGCAGGTTGGAGGAGAAATTTGCAGGAGGTGTTCTAGCAAACCTCTAGTTAAGGGTTTTGGACCATAATTATTACAGTGATACCGTTTTATGCTTCCAAGATCTTCCACGTAAGAAGTGGCATCAAATGTGTTTTTTTTTTTTTTTTTCAATTCTTTATCTCACTTACGAATGGTAGAATTGATAAAAAGCACGTAGATATGAGCAAAAGTTATCAAATGAGCTATTAAACATCACTCTGAAAAGTTCTGGTAGCCCACTGGCCCTAGCTTTTCCACTTGAGACATGGCACCAAAAGTGCCATTTTTAGTGCTAGTTGAAATTTGCAGATAGTGGAGTTTATAGGAAGAACGTAAATACGAGCAATATTTTTTATATGAGCAATCAAAAATCTATCTAAGATGTTCTGTTAGCCCGCTAGCCCCACCCCTCGAGAAACGGCATAAAAAGTGCCTGTTTTCATGCCATATGCCACTTGCACACGGCGAAATTTATATAAACAACGTACATATGAGACATAGCTTTTTAATGAGCTCTTGGGCATCTCTCTATGTTGTTCTTGTAACCCGCTAGGCCTGAAAAAAGAAGAAAAACGACCGTTTTAACATTTTTTAACTTTTAGTTACTATGCGCTGTGGTTCGCTCTTTACTAGGTTGCAACTGAAACCTAATAGATGGTAGAAAAAGTGAAATCTAATAGATGGTAGAAATTTTAAAAACCTAGTAAATATAAGCAATAGCTTTTAATTGAGCCATTAAACATCTATTAACGATGGTGTAGTAGCCCGCTAAGGTGTTAGTAGCTTACTTATGAGCAGATGATTTGGTAAAGTTAATACGAGGGCTAGGAGGGGAGTGTATAGAAGTGGTTACTTTAAGGCTCCAATTATGCGCTCTGAAACAAAATTATCGTAGTAGTGCCTGTTTTGCGCTTTTAAGCTTTTTTAATTTAGAAGTGACACCAAAAGTTTTGTTTTCGGTGCTATATCACACTTACGGATGGTAAAACTGAAAAAAAGCACGTAAATAATTGCAATAGCTTTCAAATGAGTCATTAAACATCACTTATAAGTTCTGCTAGCCCAATAGCCCCGGTTTTTCCACTTGAGACAAGGCACCAAAAGTGCCGATTTTAGTGTCATTTGGAACTTGCTGATGGTGGAATTTATATGAAATACGTAGATATGAGCAATATCTTTTATATGAGCTATAAAAGATCTGTCTACGATGTTCTGGTAGCCTGCTAGTGCCACCCCTTGCGAAATGGCACACAAGTGCCACATGATACTTGTAGATGGCGGAATTTATAAAAAGGATGTAGATATCAGAAATAGTTTTTGAATTAGCCATTAAGCATCTCTCTATGATGTTCTGGTTGCCCGCTAGGCCTGCTGAAAAAAAAACGGGAGACAGATCAGGGCTACCGATGCAAATAACGTGATTTTCCTTGTTGCTCAGGCAGGGGACTGTAATTTCCCTATACAGGGTTTTCGACCATGCTGATTCCAATGGTACACTTTTCATTTTGATCTGACGCCATTTTCCAGGGTTTTGAGGCTTTTTTTCGAAATCACCATAAATTGCTTTTCGCGATAAACTTTTACTTTTAAGAAGAAATGAAATAATAGTTAACATTCCTGGGTCAATGTCAGATGTCAATTTTTTCACTAGGTAGTTTTTTCAGATCGCGCTTTTAACTTTTGGTTACTATGGGCTGTGGTTAGCTCTTTACTAGGTCGCAGCTACCGCTGCAACCATGATACCTTGCCGGGAAATGCTTTAAGAAATGAGCCTAGAAAATAACGGCTAAAAAAAACCGACACCGATATTCCCGACACGATACATGCGATACCAGTGCGCCCGATAATGATACGCGCGATATCGATACGCCCGATACCACATACAGCCCTTCCCCAGGGACTATGGAGAGCCATATCATAATCAAAACCATATATATTGGACCTTTGAACTATGTTAAACAAAATGGCTATCTCAAAATTTTTATAGGACTAGCTTGGGGGAGGGGGCCTGGAGGGGGGGGGATATTTGCCCTCCAATCTTTTTGGTCACTTAAAAAGGGCACTAGCAAATTTAATTTCCATTCGAATGAGTCGAATGAGCCATTAAACATGATGATGTTCTGGTCATTCGCTCGCCCTGGTGAAAAAAGAAAAAAGAAAAAAAGGAGACACATGAGTGCTATCCATGCAAAAGTCATTTTCCTTGGTGTTCAAGGTGGGGGGACTGTAATTACCCTATAAACGGTTTTGGACCAAGCTAATACCAATGGTGCACTTTTTATTTCGATCTGACACCATTTTCAAGGGGTTTCAGGCTCTTTTTCGAAATCACCATAAATTTATTTTCGCAATAAACTTTTACTTTTAAGATTAACCGAGCACAACAACTTCAAATCCATGTCAATTTCTTGGCGGGGAAAGGGGTGAGAGGTGGAGGCTTCAGAAATACCATTCAGTATCGTAACTTTGACTGCATGTTCAATCCTCGATCCCTTATTTTGGCAGTACAACAACTTTCCAAGTCAAAGAAAAACAGGTTTTCTGAACAGAAAATCTTTTACGGGGACACACGGAGGTACTTGGTGGCAGCAAATTAGCAACGTACAGAGTTTTTACAAGCGTGTCATCCGCCGATCAAAAAGTCTTCTAAGTCTGTAAGAAGTCAGCGTTCGAAAGGGTTGAAGGTAGAGCCTTGAAAAATTCCTTCCCGCGCCTCAAATTAGGCTGTATATTCAACAAGAAAAGCTTCATTCGATAGCAAAATGACTTCCTAAGTTGATGAAAAGCCTTTCAAGTTGATGTCCAGTGTTCTGGACAAAGATAACGCGACTTTTATATACGGAGGTACTTGGAAATCAGCTATATACGGAGTCTGTAGCTGTATCCTGAATGTTTATAGCAACTTTTGTAAACGGAGTTTCTAGAAGTTTCTTTGGTATAACCCATCGAATTTGAAATCCATTCGTTGTTCTGGATGAAAGAAGGGGGGAGAGGTAGAGACTTTAAAAATATATCACTATTATAATTTAGACATCAGCCCTAATCCTGGATGTCCATTCTGGAAGAACAATAGCTTTCCAAGTCAGCGACAAGCAGGTGTTCTCCATAAAAACACAACTATTATACAGGGACAAGGAGGTGCATTGAGGAAGGACATTAGCTGGCTACGCACGGAGTTTCTACATTGTCATCCACCTAGAAGTTCGTGAGAAGCCACTGTTCTGAAGGACTGCCGGCAGAAACTTAAAAAATACCTTCATGTGCCCCAAATTAACCTGTATATTTAGTCTTGAAAGTTTCATTCGCGTAGTAGGCGGAATTTCAAGTCAGTAAAAGGCAGGTGTTCCAAATGATATCTCCAAAATTTTTATATTAAGAGATACGGAGGAACAGAGGTAGCAAATCAGCTGCATTTGGGGTTTCTAGAAGTTTTATTCGTCTAGGAAAACAACTTCAAAATTAATGTGAAATTCTGGACGAGGGCGAGGAGCAGAGGCTTTATAAATACCTACCAGTACTTTATATTCAGACATCAAGTCTAATCTTGGATGCATCATTCTGGAAGAACAACAGCTTTCCAAGACAGTGAAAAGCAGGTGTTCCACATGAAAGCACAACTTTCATACAGAGACAGCAGCATATTAGCTAAGCACGGATTTTCTCCAACTGTCATCCTCCTAGCACAATTTCTTCTAAGTTTGTGAGAAGTCAGCGCTCCGAAGAGTTGGAGGTAGAAGCTTGAAAAATACCTTGGAGGATCCCAAATTATGTTGTATTTCTAAACCTGGGACATTTATTCACGCAGCAGAGCAGAATTTCAAGTGAGTGAAAAGTCACTGTTCAGGATAGAAGTACAACAGCTTTTACTTTGGGAAACAAGAAGGAACACGGCGGCTGCAAATTAGGGTAAATGGGGCTTGTCTTGTCCTGAGAGGGACTCACTGGCGTCAGAAAATATAGGATATACTTGCGACCCTTCTGTCTCCTTAACTCCTGATCCAATGTTTCCTTTATCCCGCTCCAAAATGGAATTCTTACCAAATCCTTGCGAGATATCGTAATATCTGGAAGCACCTTTCTTATAAGTTATTCTCCACATTCTCCAAAAATAATATTTTAATATATTCAAGTCAATATTATTAATATATTCAAATCAACAGGTAAAACAAAATTTCATCGAGTCAAGACTACAAAAACCCGTTTTAACGAAGAAACTATGATCTTTCATCATATTCAAATAACAGAGAAACATGGGCTACCACTAGAACTATATTTGAGATCAACAGAGGGGGGGGGGGGGTTGCATTGTCAGAAAAGCGACCATAATATTTTGGAAGAGCATAAAATAAGGAATATAATGGTACTACTTTTATTTGTTATAAAAAAAATTATTTAAAAAAAACATATAGAACTCTACTGAATAGGCAATTATATTTCTGAAAGATTTTACAACACAATTTTTTTCTAACTTCATCAAGGGTCAGTACCTTCTGGAGGGGAAGGAGTAGAGGTGGGCTAATACAGAAGAATTTAGAAGACCTCTAAATAATTAGACAATTTAGACAGACCTTCCCGGAGCTTAATTTAAACTGAATCTATTTCTCCATGCGGTACTTGTCTGTTATCTAAAACACACTCGAAAAGTGAAGTTTGGTGACAATAAAATATGATGAATATAGAATACTTTATTAGCAAAATTGTGAAGGTCATTTGTGAATAACTAAACTGGGAGCTTCAGCGTCGGCTGACCGTCTCAAAGACAAAGAAGAGTTCATTATTAACGCAATTCTTGACCTAGTTCATTTAGTTTATTATTAACACGATTCTTGAAGACACCGGTTAGTTTGCTTTGACTAGTGACAGAATATAGTGACTCACCCTGGATGTTCAAGAATCATTTCAGATTGTTGGAAGGGCTTCACTTCGAGAACTTCACTTCTCGAATGTGTTTTATATAATGGAAAGTAGCCTTTCAGTAATGAATCTAGGGCCAAAAACATACTCTGGGAAGGTATTGTCAAGTCTTAGAAATTTGCCTAATTGACAGGTTTATAGGCCTACCTATTGAAATTTTGACAAAACAACATTTTATCTTATATTTAAGTTATACGTTTCTTTTTCTCTGGTTTAAATTCTGAAAATGCAATTCTTAGCTTATTATTTGGGTATAATTTTAAGTCATTTCAATGGGTTTTGGTAATTTTTTCGCAGTTCATATTATTGACTTACGAATAAAGTAAATATACCACTCGATACCTTTTCTGATGCTCTTTCCAAATATAATAATCATTTTTGTCGGAAATGAATTTTACCCCCATCCCTATATAGCCTATACCAAATCAGGGTGTATATTTGCACATTAGGGTGGGGGTAAAGTTTAAACTTACCTCTCATTTACATTAGAAATACAATTTAGCTCAACCCCCCCCCTAATGTGCAAATATATACCCTGAATTGGTATATATAGGGGTAGGGGTAAAATTCCGGTAAGTTCTACCAAATCATATTATTGAGTTAGGAATAAAGTGAATACACCATTCAATGCCTTTTTTTATGCTGATTCCGAATATAATAATCATTTCTATCGGAAATGAATTTCAGCCCCCCCCCCTAGATATACCTAACCTAACCAAACCCTGAATTGGCATATGCATATGCAGGCATATGCCGGGGGGGGGGGGCTAAAATTCATTTCCGATAGAAATGATTATTATATTCGTAATCAGCATAAAAAAAGGAATCGAATGGTGTATTCACTTTAATCCTAACTCAATAATATGATATTATTGAGTTAGGACTAAAGTTAGACTTTAGTCCTAACTCAATAATATGATTTGGTAGAACTTTACCAAAATTCCTTTCCGAAAAAAATGATTATTATATTTGGAAAGAGCATAAAAAAGGTATCGAGTGATATGTTTACTTTATTCGTAAGTCAATAATAGGCTATAGACTGCGAAAATTGACCTGTTTTTTTTTCTAAATTTAGGATAAGACTTTACAGATCTTTGAAACTTCATAAATTGGGATAAGAGCAAAGTTGTGAAGCTGAAAACAGTTCTTTTGTACTTCAGTAAAGCAGATGATCTGTTTTGCAAGGTTTCACTTTCATAATACAAAGATTTTTAATGGTCATCAAAGGTCACTGTCCTCTATAGGGAGAAGGGGTGGAGGTAGGTACTCTTTAGACCCATCCCTGAAAGTTTCATTTCCCTAACCTAACTCCTTTCCAAGATAGTGAAAAGTAGCTAAACTAGAATTTTTCTGCCTAATTGTGCACTGATACCCTTATCTTTTTAGCTACACCACTTCTGAAAATCTCTAGGCTACCCTACAAATTCCCCATGCCTAGGCTAATTGTCAAGCTTACCTATAGTCTAAACAATTTTAGTTTCGAAAACCTGGCTTACCAAATTAATTTCACTGACGTTTGCACACAAAATTCTTCACTTCAAGTCCTGCTAATTTATTCTGAATTCCACCATTTAATAAAGTTTTTTCCCTTCACACAGGCAACCAAACGTTATTTTTCTCGAAGTTAAGGCCAATACTGACCTACACCAACAAGTTTTAGATTCCGCGCGCCACTCTTCTAAAGAGACTCCGCCCTATTTCTCATTGCGTAATGCAATTCCTCATAGGCTACAGTCTTGTAGCCTCTATTGATTTTTTTTTAAACAGGCTTTTAAATTATCTTAAAAAGTAGAAAATATAATCAAGACAATGGCCCAATCGTTATCTGGTTATCGATATTTAGGCAAAAACCCAGGTACTTTTTTAGTAGCCGGACAATACGCCAGAAGTGAAGTTTCGTTAATGCTAATGAAATAATACAGTGTATGGGGAAAATATAATAGTTTAGAAACAAATTTGGGCTATATATTTGCAGATTAGGGGTGGGGGCTAAAGCATAGCATATATTAAATACGTAACCTGACCTAGGTACCTTTTATGCCCCTTCAACCCTAAAAAACTAAAGTTTAAATATTTTTCACAGAGTGGAAATTGCCTATTCACTAGGCAGTGGACACCTATTTTTCATATAGAATCTTTGAGACTTCGATGTGGTCTTTCTTGCGTCTTGCCCGGCTACTAAACAAGTACCAAAAACCATTTACGGGGGGAGGGCTGCAGTGGCGTAATTTCGTCAAAATCCTAGGGGTGGGCAAAGGTGGAGCCAATTTTCCCAAATCAAGTGAAAATGGCAGTACAAACTGAAAAAAATATCCATATATTACCATAAAGGCCAAGATATACTAAAGAAAACTGACCTTTTTCTCTGGATACTTGAATTATACAGGCTTATTTTAGTTTTGACAAGATTTTTGTAGAAACTAAATTTCAGCTGGGGGCATAGGCGCTGGAAGGGGGCAGGGAGGGCCATGCCCCCTCCCTGACAATTTGGGACTATAAAGTAGTTATAATGAAACCAAAAGAAAAAAAGCAGAATATGGAATAATCACGGAAAAATGTGTGTTGCCCCATTGTTGACTGCCTGCCAATAGATTTTGACCTTATAACGAAAATGTAAGAACATATCTATTGATAATGTTCAACCAGCTTGAAACATGAACAGTAGGGTTCTTTGATACGCTGAATCTGATGGTGTGATTTTCATTAATGTTCTATGACTTCGAGGGGGTCTTTCCCTCTTTTTTAGAAAATCAGTCAAATTTTCTCAGGGTCGTCGCTTTTGATGGGTAAAATTAAACTTAATGAAACTTATATATTTGGAATCAGCATAATAAGCCAATTCTTTTGATACATCAATTGGTATAGAAATTCAGTTTTTTAGAGTTTCGGTTACTATTGAGCCGGGTCGCTCTGTACTTACAATTCATTACCACGAATTGTTTGATTACCCATCAAAATCCAAACAGAGATCATTGAAATATTGATCGTTTTTTTCTGCGGTACCATAAGTACTGTATTCAGAAAACTTTACAGTTACATGAAATATAATAAAACAAATAGAAAAGGGTTTACAACTAAAGTAAGGAGCAAGTTTAAAACTTAAAACAAATATAAATTACTCTGTATATAAGGGGACTGCCTTTTCATCACCTTGCTCCTTAAACAAAAGATTTTTTAGTGCTTTGAAAAATCTTATCTTTCCAATTGCAAATTTTCTTTAGAATTTTGGAAAAAAGCCAAACTTCTCAGTAAAGAGTAAGGAGCTAAAGAGGAGGCAGCCTCCTTCACATAAAGAATTATCTGTTCAAATAGGTTTCAAATCTGTTTCTTGCTTTCAGTGGAAAAGCTTTTTTTAATTTAATTTCTGATTGTTTTCCAAATCATACCCAGGCCTAACCAAGATTTAATTTGAGGCACCCGTCCCTTATATCCCTGGTTAATTGCTTTTAAAATGTCTAAATCAATAATTGTACGTGTATTAGTACCGTCCTACGTTTGAATTTTCATTTTCAATTTTGGATTTAATTTGAATATACTTAAAAAATTGGTGATCTTGGTAAAAATTCCTTGTTAATATTAGGCTACTACAAAAGAATTTCGGTTGGATGAAAAGGAGAATTATTGTTTGTATGGATGGAAATTCTGTGAGATTTTTTTCTTCTACATAACTGAAGCCATCACAACCTCTACAATAGGATTATCTTATCAATAAATACATTACATACATTTGTTTAAATACATTGAAATACTTCATATAAATAGGAAAAGAAATAACACCATTTAAAATTGCAGAAAACTAAGTTCCTAGCAGTATTTGCCACCCCAAAGAAATTTCCTGGCGGGGCTGATGATGACCTGCCTTACCCTTTTCACCTATGTGCTGGTAACAATCGGAATGTAATATTTTAGCTGTATAGAGAAAAACTATTTAATTAATTCCTACTCCCCCTACCCCTTTCACCATTTATCTGAAGCCTCGTGAAGAGTAAGCGGTTTGTCCATTAAAATGAACTTTTTGTAGGATCTCCCCTACCCCACCTAAATAATGAATCACCCCCCCCCCTCATTATAGCTGACACGCAATCACAGATCACCAGACGTAGCCTAATTTCATTACAAATAAAGCAAAAAAAACTTTGTTAAATGTACTTGAATGGCAACTTCTTGAATGGCGTTACTTCTTTTGCAGCTGGGACGCCTAAAGTATAGTTATTGATACTTTTAAATCAAATAGTTTCTCATAATTCTAAAGTGATTGCAAATTCGTCCTCTTTGGGGTAAAGTCGTAGTTTGGTACCCTAAAATGGCAGAAAACAAGACTTTCCCCTGGCCTTATCTGTTTGGTCACTTAAAAAAGAGCTTTAAATTTTCGTTTGGATGAGCTCCCTCCCAATTATCTCGGACCTTCGGTTTGATACAATCATGACTGGAAAGAAAAACAATAAACGTGCATCGACGATGTTTCTTCTGAAAAAAAAGGCGCAATTCCACATTTTGAAGTTTGGAGCTTTAAACCTCTATGGTAGGGTTCTCTGGTAGGATGTTTCAATAAGATTGAGGATGCTTTTTGACAAATATTCTCAGGTTTTCGGTTTTAGGGTGGTAACAATAAACTGAAAGAATTTTATATATTTAGAATCAGCATAAAAACCAATACTGATGGTGTAACAATTGTCATGAGGATTCCACTTTTAGTTTTGGTGAATATTGGCCCAAGTCTCTTTTGACTTCTTATTTTTTATCACAAACTATTTGGCAAGATTCTCTTGTGACGAAAATTTTGTGAACCCGTTCATTTTATTGAATCGAATAGGACACTAAAAAGAAAGAGGGTTAATTTGGCAGCTGGATATTAAGTTTAAATTTTGTTTTTATTTCGCTATTCCATTTTTTTTTAGTGTCTGAATATATATGGAATTTAAGTTCGAGGGGGAAAATTGTTCTGTTATGAAAAAGGTACATTTTACATGGCCGTTATAAAATCAAAACGTGGTATCTATGCAGGCAGGATGATTTTTGAGTATCTCTACTACTTCTGTAAACTATTCTAAGGCGTAGGAAAATGCATAAAGACGAGTCTACAACTGTTATAATTTACGGAAGCAATAAATCTTTCTGTAATTTTGGTTTGAGTTTGATTTTCTTTTAAGCTTAAATGCATAATAATTAAACATATTATTGACTAGATAAATTGATCCTTTTACCAGAAATCCTTGTCGTTTAAAATTTACTTTCCTGTCACCCAACCACCACTGCTATTTTGCCGTCTGCCCCCCCCCCTGGAAAATTTTCTGCCGTCACCCACGGCGGGGGGGGTATTTGGTCTGGAGGGGGCAGTCGCCCCACCCCCGTCCCATAGCAAATTACGCCCCTGGAGGGCTGCATTCAAAAAATGTACACAAACTTGCACTTCATTAAAAGACGTTGAAAATTATAGAAAAACGTAATGAGGTCTTGGAGGGCGTTTCCTGAGGGAGGGAGTAATTTATGTATCTGGCTAGGCAATAAGCAAACTTCTACGAGTTGAGAATAGATGTGCAGAATTTTTTTTTGGGGGGGGGATGAGGTCAGCCGTTTGTTATTTCAAGTGGTCATGTTGGACACGAGCTTGCGTCTTTGGTGGGAAGGGGTTGGTAGCATAGAGTTATTTAATTGAAGGGGTCGAATGCAAAAATGACAAGGGTACTTTAGACCAATCTTGATTAGAATTATACTAGGGACGTACACAAGGAGATCACGGCCCTACCCTGTCCTCTGAATCCTAAATTTTACCGAATTTCTTATTCAGATTATGAAATAAAATATATTTTTATTATTCTCCCCTACTAAACAAAAAGAAAAACAACGCACATGCCTGGACTCCACGAAAATACCATATTATGTTTAATATTTTCTGTAAATTTCTTAAGACCAACTTAATAATAAGTTTGACGCCCCCTTAATAATAAGTTAAAATCACAAGGGACGCCCCCTTATCATTCTGGGTGCTAGTGGAAAAAGGGGACGCTTTTCTATTGTTTTCAGTTTTTGGCTCATTTAGTTTTAAGTCTTCACTTTTTGAGTTTATAATAAGTTTTGCCTTCTTATGCTGGTCCCTGGGTTAGATTTCGGTTTTCCCGCTTTATTTTCCAAATTAAGTCATGTTTAAAGCGAAGGGGTACATTTGAGACTTATACTGATTCAGAGAGGGAATTATGTTGTGTTGTAAATGTCTCTATCTATTAGCCATGACTGGAATAAAATACGCTTCAGTGTGTCTAGAATAATTCAAATTCGGAATACAATTTTTGTATATTTCTTCTTTTTTTGTAAAAGATAAAAGTAGTTTCAATGCATATGTGATAAGTCCTCTAATTTTCAGCCGACGAGATCTTCTTTAATTTTATTTAGTTCTATAAGAGATGTTATCTCGATTCCCCGTGTCTCATTTTTCGGAACACTATTTCTCCAAAGTTCATTTCCTCTAATTGATTTATTTTGACCCCCCCCCCCCTAAGTTAGATATCCTGAATCAAAAAAATATATATATTCGGTAAATAAAATTACAGATTTCATCTAGCTAAGGGACGAAGTAGTGCAGTTTTCTGAAGCAACATTAGACTAAGGAGGAGGAGTAGACAAAGTAATAGAGTAGATTGCAGTAGACTAAGGAGAGTTTTAGAGGAGCATTAAGACTAAGCAGTGCAGTTTTCTGGAGGAGTAGAAGAAATAAGGAGGAGGAGGAGGAGGAGATAAAGCAATAGAGTAAGATGCAGTAGACTTAGGAAGGTTTTTGGAGGAGCAATGGGAATAAGTAGAGCACTTTTTTAAACGAACAGTAGACGAAGGAGGAGGAGCAGTAGATTTAGCAGTATGGTAAGGAACAGAAGACTAAAGATGGGTTTGGAGGAGCAGTAGGACTAAGTAGAGCATTTTTTGGAAGGTTCATCCCTCCTAACAGCTGCCAACGGTAGAAAATTCGAGCCATGAAATTCCAAGGGATTTGTTTAGTTCAGGGATAAAATAAGTAGGTAGAGACATAGCCAGGTTAATACCGTAGCCAGGAGTTTTGTTTGGCGGTTTTTTTCGGGCGGGGGGATTCAAACCCCCTTAATCTACGGCCTTGGTAGAGGATAAAAAGGATAAAGATCGTCCCAAGCCATTGCTGGCGCATAGGGCTGCGCCAGCAATCAACCTTTCAGTTGCTCGGTCTTTCTTACAGAGACAAGTAGCAAGCTTGTCACCCAACCTTTCTGCGGCGGGCATCGAACCCCTGGCCCAGCATTGCCAAGCAGAGCATCAATCCACTGTGCTATATTGAAAAAGCTGTATTTTTCATTATAATACTTTACAAAGACTCATACGTATACCATGTCTTGGTACAGACTCATGTGTAAAAGAAGAACCTGAAAAAACGAAACATTTTCTGATAAGGACCATGCTAGTAAATCTACTCGCTGCAGGCACCTTCACAGAAGTTTATTATGAGGGGCAATTATAAAAAAGGGCAAACCATATGGGCAATAAAAAGGGGTAAATGGAAATTAAAAAAGGCAAATTAAAAAAAAGGGCAAATTACTTGGACATCCTGCAAAACTGTCGCATTTTTTGGGGGGTGAGGGTGGTGGTGGGAGGGATTAATTTAGAATATGTGACCCTCCCCTCAGTCTGTCTGTACATCATGTGGCTTGTTACTTATGATTCCATTTTTTTACATCTTCTACTCCTTATTTTCCACGCAATACCTTAAATTGTTTTTTTTTTCAAGACCACACTGCCTATCTTTGACGAACAAATAAAGGTTCAAATGGAGATAAGTCAATTTATTAGACAGTGAAAAAAGAAACAAAAGTTTGCATATTTCGACCACACACACATCGATCGTCACTAGCATTTCTGTTGATGACGATCGCCGTATATGTGGTCGAAATATCCAGACTTGTGTATCTTTCACTGTCTGATAAATGGACTTATCCCCATTTGAATGTTTATTTGTTCTTCTACACCTTTTTGCCATTTTTCAAATAACATTCTGTAACTTACAGACTATAAGGTTAACGGTTTCATTTTGAAATATAGAAATTCAACACAGGGTAATAACCTTGTGTGACGTCACGAGTGATTTGTTTGTCATGGAAATTAACAGGTTCACCAATGACCTAGTGTCTGCATTCCATAATTATTGGAAACTAATTAACGATCGTAGACATATCAAATGATCATGTTGCAAACATAAAATACAAACCCATAACACGAGTCTCATCTGATCGGATTTTTTTTTGCAAGGACCTTGCAAGTCCTAGAGCGTGTTGTGCAGGGTTGCCGCCTCTGGTGACTTATCACTATTTCTAATGATTCTTTTAAATTACCTAAGCAAAAAATCACTAAATCAGAACATAAATCATTAGACTGGTGAAGAAAATAACTAAAAAATGACTAAAATCAAGTGATTTTTTTTCGCCAGGCGGTAACTCTGGTGTTTTGGCGTGTGGTGGTTGGACATTGCATGACAAAATACAGCAAAAAAAAAATCGACATTCAAGCAGGGGCAACAAATAAGGAAAATGAAGGAGGGATTTATTAAAAATTTGTTAATGAAGATACAAGCTTATTTTGAAAATATAGGGAGGGGGTAAATTTTTTTTTACTGAAAATACCCAAAATATGTTTTTCAATTTCTAGTGCAGTAATTATCTCCCTTTCCTTGCTCCCTTAATTGATGCTCCTCAATTCGTGGGTTGTATACCAGGAAACGGGGAAGGGGTTTATTACGCTAATGAAAATTGACAGCGGTATTTGAAAGGGTGTTATGTAAAATTGAATAGTAAAGAGTAAAACTGGTATTAGTCCCCACCCATCTAAACTGAGGCCATTGCATTAGTGGTGTAATTTCGTCAATATCCTGGAGGGGGGGGGGGCAAAATTAGAGCCAGTTTTCCCAAATCAAGTAAAATGCCAGTGAAAACTGAAAAATACGCCATATAGTAACAAAAAAAGGGTAAAGATATGCTAAAGAAAACTAACCCGTTTCTGTGGATGCTTGAATTATGCTGGCTTATTTTAATTTGGACAAGATTTTAAAAAACTAGAAACTAGATTTCAGCTGGAGGGCAAACTAAGGTCTGGGAGGGCAGTTCCTTCCCCTGTCCCATAACAAATTAGCCCCTCTGCTGCTTGACCTGGTATGATCCACATAAGGGGCGCCCATAAGGGGGGGGGAAGGGGGTGCCCGCCCCCCCTGGCTGAATGATGCTGCCTTATTTTTATAGTTTTGTTCTGAGATTTCTATTATATAGCATTAAAAGTGCCAATTAGACGAAGTTTACCCCCCCCCCCTGTAATTCAGCTTATGGGCGCCCATGATCCACATGCCTATATCTCGTTTGTTTCTCATGATAATTGGATGTCAGTTTTTCAAAAATACACCTTGTTTTGTTGGTTGCAAGAATAGATAGACAAAGAATTAATTGATAGAAAAGTGTCTTTACTGCATACTTTGGGGTTTGAAAATCCCTTTTCGGGCAAATAACTGTTCGTTCCTTCTGATTTTTTCCTTCTTCTCCTTATAAAATTAATATATGGTAACATAAGGCATTTCGATTTACCATAGTACCAGGGGCGGATCCATTATTTTTTTTAGGGGGGGGGGCAAAATAGGTTGATCTAATAAACTTGCATTAGGAGCAAGTTTATTTAACGCAAACTGGAGTTAATTAAGTAAATTGCACTGCTTTAGACGACGTTCTGGGGAGTGAACCCCCTCGCCCTCCCCCTGGATCCGCCACTGCACAGTACAGATACAATAAAGAATGCATTAATAGAAAGCAAAAAAAAAAAACATTAAGGCAAAGCCTATTAATAGTGGACTTTTGTTTAAGGAAGTTTTTGTGCCTTCAGTACATGACAAAACGAAACTTGGCATCAGATGATGCAGGTAGGGGACCCAGGGAGAACTTAGACCCAGGGAGAACTTATATCTAGGGAGATCTTAGACCCAGGGAGAACTTAGACCCAGGGAGAACTTAGACCTAGGGAGATCTTAGACCCAGGGAGAACTTAGACCCAGGGAGAACTTAGACCCAGGGAGAACTTAGACCCAGGGAGAACTTAGACCCAGGGAGATCTTAGACCTAGGGAGATCTTAGACCTAGATAGAATTTAGACCCAGGGAGAACTTAAACCTAGGGAGATCTTAGACCCAGGGAGAACTTAGACCCAGGGAGAACTTAGACCTAGGGAGATCTTAGACCCAGGGAGAACTTAGACCCAGGGAGAACTTAGACCCAGGGAGAACTTAGACCCAGGGAGAACTTAGACCCAGGGAGAACTTAGACCTAGGGAGATCTTAGACCTAGATAGAATTTAGACCCAGGGAGAACTTAGACCCAGGGAGAACTTAAATCTAGGGAGATCTTATACCCAGCGAGAACTTAGACCCAGGGAGAACTTAGACCTAGGGAGATCTTAGACCCAGGGAGAACTTAGACCCAGGGAGAACTTAGACCCAGGGAGAATGTCGGTCCCTCCCCCTTCGTTAATAAATTTGCAACAGTTTTGAATACTGTTACCATCTATATTAAGCTTTTTATCTAATTACTTTCTGTTCGTTTTTAATTCACAATTCTATTAAAACACAATTCTATTAAAAGTTAATTGTAGGAATAGTTTAGACATTTTTTTGTCAGCTTTTATGCTTAAGAAGATTGTAGTTTGAATTTTAGACAAGTTTGGATATTAGGTAAAAATATTCGGTCAGTCGTAGTTTTCCAGAATAATTTAATTTTTTTACTTTAAAATTTGGGGTAGATGGAGGGGACTGTTTTCAATCATACAGATTAAACCTGCATAATTTTGGGGCGTGTTCCCGGTCCGACGAAAAGTTAATAATATTTAATAAAAATTTAATATTTCGTTCCAGGTGAGAGCGAGTTAACAGCCAAAGCAATAGAAAATTAAATTCATATTAAATTTTGTATTAAATTTTTGTGAATACTGTTAACTAGCGTGTTTACTGAATTAACTTCTGTACATTCATTATCAAAGTGGGGAAAATGGAGGCAAATGACCAATCTAATAGTAATTAGTGAGTATTAAGGGATCAAAACTCATATTTTTCATATTTTACTCATTGCTCGTTAAAATTACTCGTGTTTTAATAATAAATCTGTTTGATAATTTTAATAAAATTTGCCCAAAAATTTGAAAAATTTAGAATTTTAGAAATTTAGAAATTTGATTTATGTGTTCAGAACAATGCTGAACACAGCATTGTTCAGTGAGTGGTTTCCACATGGTACATAAAAAGCATGAGGACTTAAATCACAGATCCTCTTCTGAACTCCAACATGCTTTCCTTTCATTGCAGAGTTTTAAACTATTATGACAAACAAAGGTAAACGTGGTCAATTAAATCGCTCTCAACACACCTGTCATTCAGTTCATCTAGTTCTTGTTCTTCAGCGAGGAGACGGTCATCAAACTCGAGTTTACCGATATCTTGTAGGGAAATTTCCGCTGAGGGGTTTACTGTATATTCTGTTTACTGTGATCACTACGAAGACAATATTTTTTCAGAAAACAAGACTCTCAATAATTAAATGCACCATGTGGATTTTTTCTCGAGACATTGTATTTATTTGAGACATTGTTCAACAAAAGCTAAGTATTTATTTAAAGAATGGAGTTGAAGGAAACAACAGTTTGAAAAAGGATGGCATCGAAACGTTTATTCACATTTGGCGTAAAGAGGGCATTCCTAATAAACTACAATGAATATTAAGGCATTAGTTAATAAATTGTTCCAGGTTGGCAGTTAATTCGTATTAAATTTGAAGTAAATACGAACTAAATTACAGTTTCCACCTGGAACACACTTTTGGTATTCTGTTTGGGTATTTCGTTGAAGCCAACTTTATCCCAATCTTTTTGACAACCTTGAACATAGACGTACTTTAATCCATAATTTTATTAAAAGAACCTTACCATTTGCCCACTGAGTCCCGATCAGATCCTGATCTCCAAAATGTATAGCTAGAATATTAGCTCCACTAATCCTCCACTTAGCTCCACTTCTCCACTAATTTTAGATCTAACAGCCTATTATATAAAAAGTCTTGACGGTGAAATTTTAGGGACACATCATGATGGATCTGATGTGAATTCCCATGAGGCAGAATTATAGGCTATTACTGACTACTAGGCTCCTTCCAGCCAAGTTTTAATGAAACTTCACTGAGACGGGTGCTCGGGCCAATGGATCTTGAAAATGATTAAATAAAAAAAAACAAGTTTTTTTTTTAAATGAAAGTAAGGAACGACGTTAAAACTTAAAACGAACAGAAATTATTCCTTATATGAAAGGGGCTGTCCCCTCCTCAACGCCTCGCTCTTTACGCTAAAGTTTTTTATTGTTTGAAAAATAGAGCTGTGAGAAAGTCAAAATTTATCGTAAAGAGCGAGGCGTTGAGGAGGGGACATCTCCTTTCATATAAGGAAAAATTTCTGTTCGTTTTAAGTTTTAACGTCGTTCCTTACTTTCATTTAAAAAACCTTGTTTTTTTATTTAATTTTTGAACGTTTTTGAGTTAATGCAGATTTTGATCTTGGCTCACCGTACATCAATAATTAAAACAAAATTTGTATATTAATTTTACTTTTATTTGGTTAAATGACTTTCTCGAAACTTGTTTGATTTTATTTACAAACGTTTTTATCAGTAATAAATATACGTAAATTACGAATTAACTTACGTAACGAACTTCTATATTCATATATTTTTAATACGTATATTAGGGGGTCGCCCCCTAGTCAATTCCTTGCTCTTTAAGCTAAAGTTTGAATTTTGTTCCAATTCTTTAAAAATGACCGCTTAATCACAAAGGCTGTTAATTAGAATAAATAGCTCGTATGAAAGTACTAACAAATCTTTGGCTTAAAGAGAGAGGTATTGACTAGGGGGTAAACCCAATCATATATGTAATATTTTTTGTTCATTTTAAGTTTTGATGTTGCTGCTGTTGCAGTTGAAAAACTTGTTTTTTTATATTTAATTTTTGATCTTTTTTTAAATAATGCTGGGAAATCCGGCATCCCCTTCGTAGCAACGTCCCTTCCCCCATGAAAACTTCCTTCGTGGAAAGATCTTCCCACATAACCTCCGACCCCCCCCCCCTTCCAGAAAAAATCCCCCCTGAAAACGTCTGTATACTTCCCAATAACCAATACTATATGTTAACATTGGGTAAAGTTCATAACTTTCAGCCCTCCCCCCGGAAACTTCGGGGGATTAAATCATTATAAGAGACATAATTATCATATTTTGGATTATGCTGAACAAAATTGCTATCTCAAAATTTTGATCGGATGACTTTGGGAAAAAAATGAGCGTGGGAGGGGGCCTAGTTGCCCTCCATTTTTTTCCCTCAAAAAGGGCACTAGAACTTTTAATTAATTCCAATGATTCCTCCCACAATATTCTAGGATCACTGGGTCGATATGATCACCCTTGAGAAAAAAAAAAAAAAAAAAAAAAAAAAAAAACGCATCCGTGATCTTTGTTCTGGCAAAAAATGCAAAATTCCACATTTTTGTAGATGGGAGCTTGAAACCTCTATAGTAGGGTTTTCTAATACGCTGAATATGATAGTTTGATTTTCATTAAGGTTCTATAATTTTTAGGGGGTCTTTCCCCCTTTTTTGGAAAATCAGCCAAATTTTCTCAGGTGCGTAACTTTTCATGGGTAGGACTAAGCTTGATGCAACTTATATATTTGAAATCAGCATTAAAATATGATTCTTTTGATGTATCTATTTTTTTTGTGTCTGGTCCGAGGAAAAACCTTTTATTTTTTACTTCCCTCTCAAGTGTACTTCTTGTACACAAGGACGTAGGCAGGGGGGTATCTCTCCTTAATGTATCACTAAATTCGAAATTTCTCCACCTTTCTGGGCACTTCTCATTTAAATTACCAAATAAATTTGATTTTTTCCTCGCCCCTGAAAAAATCCCCGCGTACTTTCCTGTTTGTATACTACTTTCAAGGCTAGTCTTGAATTTTGAGCATCAATTGTAGGTTAAAACTTTTAGCAAAAATTAAACCAAACATTCTCACCTGTTGCACACATAAAACCACCAAATGAAATCCGCAGTAGTTAAAATTCCACTCACTCTTCCGAATGAGCCCTCTTCTGAATGAGCACCTTGATCCTTTTTGGGGCAAAATCCTAGTTTGGTGCCACAAAATTGCAGAAAATGCCACTTTCTCATCGCACAATCTTTTTGGTGCTCAAGAATTTTGATCTGGTATCATGTGGGACTACAGAGGTAGCTAGGGTCGATATATAGCATAGGAGGGGGGCTAAATGCTCTCTATTGACTATTCAGCCCTTAAAAAGGCAGTACAACTTCGGATTTATAATCGATTGGACCCCCTTCAAAGTTTCCAGGACCGCTGCAAAGTTTCTGTTAGAGAGAGGGGATAAAAGAATAATTAATATATGGGAGACATTTTATTCTTTACTAAGTCAATGCTGGCGCTGGCATTCTTTACTAAGTAAATGAGGTACACCGATTATATTATCCATGATAATAGAACTAAAATTAACGCTCTTAACAAACTATCTATTCTTTATCTTCAGCACTGCAGTAGCACTGCCTAAGTAAAAAGCGGCCAGGCTTCTATTCTGGTTTTTCCTTTACCAGGCGACTTCAAATGGCTCGGATGGTCACAGAAACTTCGAAGCTGGGCTCATTTGATTGGAAATTGAAAATTCTATTGCTCTTTTTAAGAGTCAAAAAGCACTGGAGGGTAGCCAGTCCCCGACGTAATTTCTGCTACCTTGTTCCCCCGATGTCAGCCGATCAAAATTTTGAGTTTGCCATTTTGTTCAAAATTGTCGAAAGATTAAGCAAATATGCCTCAGAAGACGACTTCACAACCAGAACCCTTGGGCTAAGGGCCGTAAATTATGCAAACTGCTCATTACTTAAATATTGATTTTTATAATGGAGAACCGGGAATTTTTAATCCTAGATGTCTGGTTAACTCGAGGATAGCGGGAGAGGTCAAGCAGATTTCCAATTCTGATTTAAGGATGGAGGTGAAGGTAAATTGTTAGACACTGTGTAACCCGTTCATTGAAATACCCTATCTGCGATATCTTGGGAATGGCTTGGGGGATGAAGTTGAAACTATCCGCTGCTGTTGGACAAGAAAATCAGGAGGGTGAGACAAGGGAGATTCAAACTTGGTGTTGGGAGGGAGCGGGAATGGGCTAAACAATTTGTGTCTCCATTCTGGACAATAATAACACTTTTGCACTGTAAGCTCCTATGAGACTTGAAATTTATGCCTAGATAAGTAGCGAGATAAATTAAAGACACTTTATGCTTACAGGCTGTCAAAATGGCGTATCTGCAACATCTCAGAAACAGCAACATCTTATTAAGTTGAAATTTTCAGAAAATATTGAAGGAAGGGAGAAAGGTGGAGGTTGATTTTTGGATGGAAGAAAGGGTAGATCTAAATCAAAAGACACTATGTATAGCTATTTTATCAAAATACCGTTTCTGCAATATCCCAGGAACAGAGATGGGCCCTTTGAATGGGAAATTAAAATTTATAGTGCGTTTTTAAAAGTCAGAAGGGATTCGAAGGCAACCAGGCCCACTCCCTTTTCCTTTTTCTCACCTGTCCCCCACAGCGACAAAGAGGCCCAATCAAAATTTATTCCCAATAAAAAGGAATGACACAGCCCCGACAGGCCTTGGCGCAAGGATCTTAATTATGCAAGTTGTCCAAAGTTTACATATGGGTTTGATAACGGATAGGTAGGGCATGATGAATTCTGGGTGTTCAATTAGCTCTTTGTGGGAATGATTTTCCTTAGGGGGGGGGGAGTTCATGCGGAGGATTTTCCTGCAGATGGGATGTATGCAGGGGAATGATTTTCGGTGACGGAATTGTCCACAGGGTGAATTTTCCTTGGATTTCCTTTCTTTTGAGATCGCTGCTAAGCATTATGCGTAAGCTAGTTAACGTTATAAAAAAGAAAAAGTTTAAGACATACTTTGTTTTCAGTAAAATGCAGTCCTTAGAAAGTTAGCCTCACTGCTATTTGTAGCAATTCCTTTTAATTTTAGGTTTGACTTGGGTAAGTTTTATTTGAGTATTCATTTTAATTTCTCTTCGTTTTGGGTATTATTTATTCGTTGACGGGTAATTTCTTATCCTTTCAAGTTTGAATTAAAATACGACATTATTTCTGCTTGTTTTCGGTTCATACAGCTGTCAAATAATAAAAAAAAGTTTTCTCAACGGAAAGTAAGGAGCAATATTAAAACTCATAATTACCCGAGATAATTCTGTATATGGATCGGTTGCCTCCCTTCTCAATACCTCGCTCTTCACGCTACAGTATTTAGTATTCTTTAAAGCTTTTTATTCTACTTTAGCTGGCCCTGTGTTTCAAAGACGTTCTTAAAAAATTGGGACTAACAGTCAAACTTTAGCGAAAAAAGCAATGTATTGAGGAAGGGGACGATCCCTTCATTTAGGGAATAATTTCTGTCTGTTTTGATTTTTAATATTGCTCCATAATTTCAGTTGAAAAAGTTTGTTTTTTAAATTAATTTCTGATATTCAAGTAATACCGGCAGATCTGGCTCACCCTCTATGAAAAATGTCTTCCCCTCACGGAAACTCCTCCGTGGAAAGTTACTCCTACGAAAAATACACACTGTCTTAAAACAATTTTTGGATAATTCCATATTCACTGAAATCCCCCCTCTCTTGTCAGCAAAATTTTTTGCGGACGATTCAACCTAAACAATTATTCTTAGCATACTTTCATTTGAAAATAGACTTTAAACTCCAATCGTTTTATTTATCAGGAAATCTCCCCTTAGATGAACATTTTTCCCTGGAAATCAAAACATGCTGAAAATTTCTTCCGGGACCTCTCCGCCTGCAAAATTGAGTTGGCAAAGAGAAAGTAAGACAAATAAAAAGAACTTCGTATAGAAATTCTGCTAATTCCCCTCCACCAGTTTAAAATTTCCCCTGGAAAGCTCACTCCTGGAAATTTCCTTCCCGACTGAAAATTGTCCCCATGATAATTTAATCCAAGAATAAAATCCCCCCCCCCCTACGAAAAATTTCTTTATACTTACCAATAGCAAATACTATACGTAAACAATGGGCAAATTTTATAACATAAAGACCTATCCTCAGGAGCTTCGGGACTCATTTTATCTCCAAAAATATATTTTTGAGAACTTCCAAGTACGCTGGGGAAATGGTTATCTCAAAATTTTGATCTAACGATTTTGGGGATAAAGAAAGTGGAAGGAGGCTAGTTGCCCTTCAATCTTTTGGTCACTTAAAAAGGGCACTAGAACTTTTAATTTCCGTTCAAATAAGCCCTCTCCTGGTGTTCTATGACAACTGTTTTAACATGAAAACCCCGTGGAAAGTAAGAAGAAAAAAATAATAATAAACCAGCATCCGTGATCTTTTTCCTGGCAAAAAAAAACAAAAAATTCCACATTTTTGCAAATAGGAGCTTGAAACCTCTCCAGTGGGGTTCTCTAATATGGTGAATCTGATGGCGTGATTTTCATGAAAATTCTTTGACTTTTAAGGGGTGTTTCCTCCTTTTTCGAAAATGGGGCAAATTTTATCAGGCTCGTATCCTTTTATGAATAACACTAAGCTTAATGAATCTTATTATGAAACACTCTTAATGAAACACTAAGCTTAATGTATATTTGGAGTCAGCGTGGTAAGTAAATTCTTTTGATATATTTATTGATATCAAAATTTTATTTTCTAGTGTTTCGGTTACTATTGAGCCGTATCATACTCCTTACTTACGGTTCGTTACCACGAACTGTTTGATTTATTTTTCTTTGAAAACATTTTTTTTCGAAAGAAGTTCAAATCTATTTTGGTTTAGTTTTAATTCCCTTCAGTGGTTCTGTTTTATTTCATTTAATTCAGTAGTAGGAAAAAAAGAAAAAGAGATGAAATTTTTTTTTTACTAAGAATCAATTTAACCATATTTTTCTTATTAAACTTATTATACCTCATAAGATCCTCTTAGTCGCCCTGATGTCAAAATTCAAAATCTAATTGACCGCAAGGTCCCGTCAAATATTCTCTCAAAGTTTCAGCTGAATCTTTTAAGCCATTCAATTGCTTTCCCCAGATATTGCAGATATGGTATATGATAACCTGGATGCATACAATGCCCTTTTATTTAGCTTCATTTTTTCCCCCAAGCCGAAATTCAGCGTCCACTTGGCCCCCACTG
Source organism: Artemia sp. Qi Xiang Cuo (assembly GCF_049724085.1). Lineage (NCBI taxonomy): Eukaryota > Metazoa > Arthropoda > Branchiopoda > Anostraca > Artemiidae > Artemia > Artemia sp. Qi Xiang Cuo. The sequence continues at coordinate 15,833,185 of NC_142807.1, forward strand.
CATTCCTCAATAGTTTCAACTTCTTTCCTGATATACTGCATATACTGTACTATGGCATCACGGCAGTAGCTAGTGTATTTTGATTGTTTCACATGCAGCAGCACCAGGTGTTTTCCACCTTACCTGCCTGCCTGTTTTCCACCTGCCAATATGATTTGCACTTTAGTTAAAAAATATAAATATTTTTACTTTTATAACTTTCATCAATTAAATAATATTAAAACTTTGATCACTAAATATATGTATATGTATATTAAACTGACCATGCACATTCATTTGTGTTTTTTCAGTACAGTGCAAATTATGTTCTGGCCTTGGGAAGGCAAATGGGGTTTAACCCCTACTCATGTCAATTTCGTCCTGTTTTGAGTTTGACTCAGTTATTTATTGTAATTTGTATTCGTTTAGGGTTTCATTTATTTGTATATGCTTATTTGTGGTAGTTTCACGCTTGGTAAAATATTTGATTTTATTTTTGCTCATTTTTGCTTTAATGGAGTTCTTTACTTTTCTTTGACTATCTTATTTTGTGGAAAAAGTTTTTTTTAATTAATTTCTGTTCGTTTTATATTGACATAGTCTTTTCAGGGAAAAAGAAAATAATACTTTATATCTTTACGGATTTTTATGACTTTATAGTTTGGCCTGCTATTTGTATACTGGAGAAAAATTTTCAGCAATTTTAACAACATACACCCTTTTAAAAATCTGGACACAAAGAGTAGTGTTTAATTTAGTTTCATACCTCCTCTAGTTGACTTGAAATGAAAAACTTGATACCATTCGCAAAAAATCTTTTTACTTTCTTTGATAGCTTGGATTCACTTACGCTATTTTGATTTGGTTAAATTTTAAGAGCAGAAGTAGCCCCGAAAGTTTGAACATAATACCCTCAGTAGAAAGGCCCCTATTGATCCGACGAGAACCACGTGGTTTATGGTTTTCTCAGTGAGAATGAAAAAACAGGAATTTTCTCACTTGAAAAAACATGAATTTTCTCACTTTTATGGTTGTTTTCTTTGATGGTTATGTATGTTGGTCAATTTATTTGATGTTTTTCATGGGTGTCAACAGCAATTTATGTCAGTTTTATAGTTTGTGTCATTGAGAAAATTCCTGTTTTTTCATTCTCACTGAGAAAACCATAAACCACGTGGTAATGTTCGGAGTATAAGATAGCCTAGGGAGAACACGTGGTTAATTGAAACGATTGGGAATTTGGAACACCTGTGCTGTCAGTCATTAATCAAATTGTTTCCGGACAAAATTTAATAATGTCTGACAGGTACTGTCAATCATTAATCAAATTGTTTCCAGGCGAAGTTTAATAATGTCTGACAGGTGATGTCATGATTAATTGATTGACATTAAAGGGGAATTAATTTGTTGTTTCTAAAGAGAATTGATTCACGAGAGGGGAATTAATTTGTTGTTTCTAAAGAGAACTGTCTCCGAGCGAATGTTTCGATCTTAGCAATGAAGAGATTGATTCACGTAAGGGTTTCCAAATAATTTGAAATGTGTCAGCGCAGAGATGCCAAAACAAGAGGAACACGCTGAAATTATGTTTAGTGATGATTTGGGCAAAACCGTTTTAACCATTTTAGGGAATTATTTTGGTGAAACAGTTAGAGACATTTTAAAAGATGATTTTAGAAGAGAATTTAAGGGTGAAACTCTGTGGTCGTTATAATACACAAGTTGTATTTTAACAGTGTCGTGAGGTCCCCTACCCCAACCCCAAAGGGTTCCGATCCCCCTACCCCAACCCAAAGGGTTCCAATCCCCCTACCCCAACCCCGAAGGAAGCCCCGGTCCTCAAAGGTCCCCCAAGCTCCCAAAGGGCCCCCGGATCCCCAAACGCCCTCCCCGGGCCCCCAAAGGCCCTCCCCCCGGCCTCAAAGGTCCCCCAGGCTCCCAAAAGGCCCCCGGACCCCCAAAGGCCCTCCCCGGGCCCCCAAAGGCCCCCCCAGCCCCCAAAGGCCCTCACCAGGTCCCCAAAGGACCACCCGGCCCTAAAGGCCCCCCCAGACCCCCAAAGGACCCCCAGCACCCCAAAGGCCCCTGAGCCCCCATTTTTTTATACTTTGTATGGCTTTATTATATCTTTTCAGAACAAGTTATTTTCTTAATGTCCATCCTAAACCCATTTTACAAGTTGAAGTACCCATCCCTTTCACCCACAACTTTACTATACTGATTTTTGAATGCTCCAAGACCAAGCAATACTTTTCAAAAGGCATTTCAGAACAAGTTATTTTCTTAATGTCCCTTCTAAACCTATTTTCCAACTTGAAGTACCCATCCTTCTTACACACAATTTTACTTTACAGCTTTTTAATGCTCCAACACCAAGCAATACTTTTCAAATGACATTTCAGAACCAGTTCTTTTCTTAATATCCCTCATAAACCCATTTTACAAGTTGAAGTACCCATCTTTTTCACCTACAACTGTACTTTACAGCTTTTTGGTTACCTCAACACCAAGAAATACTTTTCAAAGACCATTTCAGAGCAAGTTTCTTTCTTAGTGACCATCCCAAACTCATTTTACAAATTGAAGTACCCATCCTTTTAGCTTAGAGTTTTAGTTTGGTTTAGTTTTAGTTAAAAGTTTAGAGTTTTTAGCTTAGAGTCTTAGCTTAGAGTTTTAGTTAGAGTTATAGTTTGGTTTAGTTTTAATTAAGATTTTATATTTTTTAGATTAGAGTCTTAGCTTAGATTTTTATTTAGAGTTCTAGTTTAGTTTAGTTTAGTTACAGTTAAGAATTTAGAGTTTTAGCTTAGAGTCTTAGCTTAGAATTTTACTTAAAGTTATAGTTTGGTTAAGTTTTAGTTAAGAGTTTCGAGTTTTAGCTTAGAGTCTTATCTTAGAGTTTTTGATAGAGTTCTAGTTTATTTTAGTTTTATTTAATAGTTTAGAGTTTTTAGCTTAGAGTCTTAGCTTAGAGTTTTAGTTAGAGTTGAAGTTTAGTTTAGTTACAGCTAAGAGTTTCGAGTTTTAGCTTGGGGTCATACCTTAGAGTTTTACTTAAAGTTTTAGTTTTGCTAAGTTTTAGTTAAGAGTTTCGCGTTTTAGCTTAGAGTCTTAACTTAGACTTTTTTTGTTAGAATTCTAGTTTAGTTTAATTTTAGTTAAGAGTTTGATGTTTTACCTTTGAGTTTCAGTTAGAGTTCTAGTTTAGTTTAGTTAAGAGTTTGGTGTTTTAGCATAGAGTCTTAGCATAGAGTTTTGTTAGAGTTCTAGTTTATTTTAGTTTTAGTTAAGAGTTTAGAGTTTTTAGCTTAGAGTCTTAGCTTAGAGTTTATGTTGAAGTTCTAGTTTAGTTTAGTTTTAGTTAATAGTTTAGAGATTTAGCTCAGAGACTTAGCTTAGAGTTATAGTTTTAGTTTAGTTTTAGTTAAGAGTTTAGAGTTTTTTAGCTTAGAGTCTTAGCTTAGTGTTTGTGATAGAGTTCTAGTTTAGTTTAATTTTAGCTAAGAGTTCGATGTTTTACCTTAGAGTCTTAGATTAGAGTTTGAGTTAGAGTTCTAGTTTATTTTAGTTTTAGTTAAGAGTTTAGAGTTTTATCTTAGAGTCTTAGCTTAGAGTTTTTGTTAAAGTTCTAGTTTATTTTAGTTTTAGTTAAAAGTTTAGAGTTTTTAGCTTAGAGTCTTAGACTAGAGTTTTTGATAGAGTTCTAGTTTATTTTAGTTTTAGTTAAGAGTTTGATGTTTCAACTTAGAGTCTTAGCTTAGAGTTTTAGTTAGAGTTCTAGTTTAGTTTAGTTTTAGTTAAGAGTTTAGAATTTTAGCATAGAGTCTTAACTTAGAGTTTTTGTTAGAGTTCTAGTTTATTTTAGTTTTATTTAAGAGTTTAGAGTTTTTAGATTAGAGTCTTAGCTTAGAGTTTTTGTTATAGTTCTAGTTTAGTTTAGTTTTAGTTAAAAGTTTAGAGTTTTTAGCTTAGAGTCTTAGCTTAGAGTTTTTGTTAGAGTTCTAGTTTAGTTTAGTCTTAACTTATAGTTTTTTGATAGAGTTCTAGTTTAGTTTAATTTTAGTTAAGAGTTTGATTTTTTAACTTTGAGTTTCAGTTAGAGTTCTAGTGTAGTTTAGTTTTAATGAAGAGTTTTGTTTTTTAGCTTATAGTCTTGGCTTAGAGACTTTGTTAGAGTTCTAGTGTAGTTTAGTTTTAGTTAATAGTTTATAATTTTAGATTATTGTTCTAGCTTAGAATTTTTGTTATAGTTCTAGTTTAGTTTAGTTTTAGTTAAGAGTTTAGAGTTTTTATCTTAGAGTCTTAGCTTAGAGTTTTTGTTAGAGTTCTAGTTTAGTTTAGTTTTAGTTAAGAGTTTAGAATTTTATCATAGTCTTAGCTTAGAGTTTTTGTTAGAGTTCTATTTTATTTTAGTTTTAGTTCAGAGTTTAGAGTTTTTAGCTTAGAGTATTAGTTTAGAGTTTTTGTTTAAGTTCTAGTTTATTTTAGTTATAGTTAAAAGTTTAGATCTTTAAGCTTAGAGTCTTAGCTTGGAGTTTTTGTTATAGTTCTAGTTTAGTTTAGTCTTAAATTACAGTTTTTTTTGTAGAGTTCTAGTTTATTTTAATTTTAGTTAATATTTTGATCTTTTACCTTTGAGTTTCAGTTAAAGTTTTAGTTCAGTTTAGTTTTAGTTAAGTGTTTGAAGTCTTATTTCAGAGTCTTAGCTTATAGTTTTTGTTATATTTCTAGTTTAGGATAGTTTTATTTAAGAATTTAAAATTTTATACTATAGTCTTATCTTAGAGTTTTTTCTGTAGTTATATTTTAGTTTAGTGTCAGTTAAGAGTTTAGAGTTTTTAGCTTAGAGACTTAGCTTATATTTTTTTTTGAATTTATATTTTAGTTTAGTTTTAGTTAATAGTTTAGAGTTTTAGCTTAGAGTCTTAGCTTAGAGTTTTTGTTAGAGTTGAAGTTTAGTTTAGTAATAGTTAAGAGTTTAGAGTTTTACCTTAGAGTCTTAGCTTAGAGTTTTACTTAAAGTTGTAGTTTAGTTAAGTTTTAGTTAAGAGTTTCGAGTTTTAGCTTAGAGACTTAGCTTAGAGTTATAGTTTATTTTAGTTTTAGTTTAGAGTTTAGAGTTTTTTAGCTTAGAGTCTTAGCTTAGAGTTTTTGTTAGTGTTCTAGTTTAGTTAACGTTAAGAATTTAGAGTTTTAGCTTAGAGTCATAGCTTAGAGTTTTAGTTAAAGTTATAGTTTAGTAAAGTTATAGTTAAGAGTTTAGAGTTTTACCTTAGTGTCATAGCTTAGAGTTTTGTTAGAGTTCTAGTTCAGTTTAGTTTTAGTTAAGAGTTTCAAGTTTTAGCTGAGTCTTAGCTTAGAGTTTTTGTTAGAGTTCTAGTTTAGTTTTAGCTTAGAGTTTTAGCTTAGACTTAGAGTTTCAATTAGAGTTCTAGTTTGGTTTAGTTAAAGTTATGAATTTAGAGTTTTAGCTTAGTGTCATAGCTTTTTACTTAAAGTTATAGTTTGGTTAAGTTTTAGTTAAGAGTTTCGAGTTTTAGCTGAGTATTAGCTTAGAGTTTTTGTTAGAGTTCTAGTTTAGTTTAGTTTTAGTTAATAGTTTAGAGTTTTAGATTAGAGTCTTAGTTTAGAGTTTTCGTTGAAGTTATAGTTTATTTTAGTTTTAGTTTATATTTTTAGCTAATAATTAGAGTTTCAATTAGAGTTCTAGTTTTGTTTAGTTTTAGTTAAGAGTTTAGAGTTTTTAGCTTTGAGTCTTAGCTTAGTTTTATTTAGAGTTCTAGTTTAATTTAGTTTTAGTTAAGAGTTTAGAGTTTTACCATAGAGCCTTAGCTTATAGTTTTAGTTAGAGTTAAAGTTTACTTTAGTTACAGTTAAGAATTTAGATTTTTAGCTTAGAGTTATAGCTTAGAGTTTTACTTAAAGTTATAGTTTGGTTAAGTTTTAGTTAAGAGTTTAGATTTTTAGCTGAGTCTTAGCTTAGAGTTTTTGTTAGAGTTCTAATTTAGTTTTAGTTAAGAGTTTAGAGTTTTACCTTAGAGTCTTAGCTTAAAGTTTTTGTTAGAGTTCTAGTTTAGATTAATTTTAGTTAAGAATTTAATGTTTTGCCTTTGAGTTTCAGTTAGAGTTCTAGTTTAGTTTAATTTTAGTTAATAGTTTAGTGTTTTACCTTAGAGTCATAGCTTAGAGTTTTAGTTAGAGTTCTAGTTTAGTTTAGTTTTAGCTTAGAGTCTAGAGGTTTTAGCTTAGAGCCTTAGCTTAGAGTTTTTGTTAAAGTTCTAGTTTATTTTAGTTTTAGTTAATAGTTTAGAGTCTTAGCTTAGAGTTTTTGTTAGAGTTGAAGTTTAGTTTAGTAATAGTTAAGAGTTTAGAGTTTTTTGCTTAGAGTCTTAGCTTAGAGTTTTTGTTAGAGTTTTTTAAAAACTCTAAGCTATGACACTAAGGTAAAACTCTAAACTCTTAACTATAACTTTACTAAACTATAACTTTAACTAAAACTCTAAGCTATGACTCTAAGCTAAAACTCTAAATTCTTAACGTTAACTAAACTAGAACACTAACAAAAACTCTAAGCTAAGACTCTAAGCTAAAAAACTCTAAACTCTTAACTAAAACTAAGCTAAACTATAACTCTAAGCTAAGTCTCTAAGCTAAAACTCGAAACTCTTAACTAAAACTTAACTAAACTACAACTTTAAGTAAAACTCTAAGCTATGAGTCTAAGCTAAAACTCTAAACTCTTAACTATAACTAAAATAAACTTCAACTATAACAAAAACTATAAGCTAAGACTCTAATATAAAACTCTAAGCTATTAAATAAAACTAAACTAAACTAGAACTTCAACAAAAAATCTAAGCTACGACTATAAGCTAAAAATTCCAAACTCTTATATAAAACTAAAATAAAATAGAAGTATAACTAAAACTATAAGCTAATACTACAAGCTAAAGCTATAAATTCTCAACTAAAACTAAACTAAACTACAAATCTAACTAAAACTCTAAGATAATACTCTGATGTAAGACACCAAACTATTAACTAAAAGTAAACTGAACTAGGACTTCAACTGAAACTAAAATGTGAAAAAATCAAACTCTTAACTAAAATTAAACTAAACTGGAACTATATAAAAAAAAAATCTAAGTTAAGACTAAACTAAACTAGAACTCTAACAAAAACTCTAAGCTAAGACTCTAAGCTAAAAACTCTAAAATTTTAACTAAAACTAAACTAAACTAGAACTTCAACAAAAACTCTAAACTAAGACTCTAAGCTAAAAATTCTAAACTCTTAGCTAAAACTAAAATAAAATAGAACTCTAACAAAAACTCTAAGCTGAGACTCTAAGCTAAAATTCTAAACTCTTAACTAAAACTAAACTAAACTAGAACTCTAACTAAAACTCTAAGCTATGACTCTAAGGTAAAACATCAAACTCTTAACTAAAACTAAACTAAACTATAACTCTATCAAAAACTCTAGGCTAAGACTCTAAGCTAAAAACTCTAAACTCTTAACTAAAACTAAAATAAAATATAACTCTAACAAAAAACTCTAAGCTGAGACTCTAAGCTAAAATTCTAAACTCTTAACTAAAACTAAACTAAACTAGAACTCTAAATAAAACTCTAAGCTATGACTCTAAGTTAAAACATCTAACTCTTAGCTAAAACTAAACTAAACTAGAACTCTATCACAAACTCTAATCTAAGACTATAATCTAAAAAACTCTAAACTCTTAACTAAAACTAAACTAAAACTATAACTCTAAGCTAAGTCTCTAAGCTAAAACTCTAAACTATTAACTAAAACTAAACTAAACTAGAACTTCAACATAAACTCTACGCTAAGACTCTAAGCTAAAAACTCTAAACTCTTAACTAAAACTAAAATAAACTAGAACTCTAACAAAACTCTATGCTAAGACTCTATGCTAAAACACCAAACTCTTAACTAAACTAAACTAGAACTCTAACTGAAACTCAAAGGTAAAACATCAAACTCTTAACTAAAATTAAACTAAACTAGAATTCTAACCAAAAAAGTCTAAGTTAAGACTCTAAGCTAAAACTCGAAACTCTTAACTAAAACTTAGCCAAACTAAAACTCTAAGTAAAACTCTAAGGTATGACTCCAAGCTAAAACTCGAAACTCTTAGCTGTAACTAAACTAAACTTCAACTCTAACATAATCTCGACTCGATGCATATCAGCTAAAAACTCTAAACTATGAACCAAAAACAAACTAAAATAGAAATCTAACTAAAACTCTAAGCTAGTAATCTAAGCTAAAAACACTCACCTCTTGTTTCTTGCGATAAAAAGTACGAGCTGTAACTAAACAACTAATATAATACTATAAGCTAAAACTCGAAACTCTTAACTAAAACTTAACCAAACTATAACTTTAAGTAAAATTCTAAGCTAAGACTCTAAGCTAAAACTCTAAATTCATAACTGTAACTAAACTAAACTAGAACTCTAAATAAAACTCTAATCTAAGACTCTAAGCTAAAAACTCTAAACTCTTTATTAAAACTAAACTAAACTAGAACTCTAACAAAAACTCTAAGCTAAGACTCTAAGCTAAAAACTCTAAACTTTTAACTAAAACTAAACCAAACTAAAACTCTAAGCTAAAAGGATGGGTACTTCAATTTGTAAAATGGGTGTGGGATGGTCACTAAGAAAGGAACTTGCTCTGAAATGGTCTTTGAAAAGTATTTCTTGGTGTTGAGGTAACCAAAAAGCTGTAAAGTACAGTTGTAGGTGAAAAAGATGGGTACTTCAACTTGTAAAATGGGTTTAGGAGGGATATTAAGAAAAGAACTGGTTCTGAAATGTCATTTGAAAAGTATTGCTTGGTGTTGGAGCATTCAAAAGCTGTAAAGTAAAATTGTTTGTAAGAAGGATGGGAACTTCAAGTTGGAAAATAGGTTTAGAAGGGACATTAAGAAAATAACTTGTTCTGAAATGCCTTTGAAAAATTTGCTTGGTGTTGGAGCATTCAAAAATCAGTATAGTAAAGTTGTGGGTGAAAGGGATGGGTACTTCAACTTGTAAAATGGGTTTAGGATGGACATTAAGAAAATAACTTGTTCTGAAAAGATATAATAAAGCCATAAAATGTATTAAAAAATGGGGGCTCAGGGGCCTTTGGGGTGCTGGGGGTCCTTTGGGGGTCTGGGGGGGGGCTTTTAGGGCCGGGTGGTCCTTTGGGGACCTGGTGAGGGCCTTTGGGGGCTGGGGGGGCCTTTGGGGGCCCGGGGAGGGTCTTTGGGGGTCCGGGGGCCCTTTGGGAGCCTGGGGGACCTTTGAGGACCGGGGGCGGGCCTTTGGGGGCCCGGGGAGGGCGTTTGGGGATCCGGGGCCCTTTGGGAGCTTGGGGGACCTTTGAGGACCGGGGCTTCCTTCGGGGTTGGGGTAGGGGGATTGGAACCCTTTGGGTTGGGGTAGGGGGATCGGAACCCTTTGGGTTGGGGTAGGGGACCTCACGACACTGTTAAAATACAACTTGTGTATTATAACGACCACAGAGTTTCACCCTTAAATTCTCTTCTAAAATCATCTTTTAAAATGTCTCTAACAGTTTCGCCAAAATAATTCCCTAAAATGGTTAAAACGGTTTCGCCCAAATAATCCCTAAACGTAATTTCAGCGTGTTCCTTTTGTTTTGGCATCTCTGCGCTGACACATTTCAAATTATTTGGAAACCCTTATGTGAATCAATCTCTTCATTGCTAAGATCGAAACATTCGCTCGGAGACAGTTCTCTTTAGAAACAACAAATTAATTCCCCTGTCGTGAATCAATTCTCTTTAGAAACAACAAATTAATTCCCCTTTAATGTCAATCAATCAATCATGACATCACCTGTCAGACATTATTAAACTTCGCCTGGAAACAATTTGATTAATGATTGACAGTACCTGTCAGACATTATTAAACTTTGTCTGGAAACAATTTGATTAATGACTGACAGCACAGGTATTCCAAATTCCCAATCGCTTTAATTAACCACGTGTTCTCCCTAGGCTATCTTATACTCCGAACATTACCAGGTGGTTTATGGTTTTCTCAGTGAGAATGAAAAAACAGGAATTTTCTCACTGACAAAAATTATAAAACAGACATAAATTGCTGTTGACATCAATGAAAAACATCAAATAAATTGACAAACACACATAACCATCCAAGAAAACAACCATCAAAGTGAGAAAATTCATGTTTTTTCAAGTGAGAAAATTCCTGTTTTTTCATTCTCACTGAGAAAACCATAAACCACGAGGTTCTCGTCGGATCAATAGGGGCCTTTCTACTACCCTCAGACGTTCTTGGGATAATACTGAGATGCATTATTGGGGATTAGCATTAACACAGTGCATTTGATTTAATCTTAAGGCAACATTTAGTTTTTAAACATAATGGGCAAATGGGAGGGTGGGCGTGGGAAGGGGATTAATTGCCCTCCAATCACTTTCGACCATTAAAAAGGGCATCAGCCCTTTCTATTTTCAATCGAATAAGCCCTTTTAGAAGTTCCTACGACAACTCCTTCGATACGAAGCGCCAATGTCTTAAAAAAAAAAAAAAAAAAAAAAAAAATACATTGTACCCACATCGATGTTTACTATAATAATGTCAAGCCTTCGAATCACTTTTGACTATTAAAAAGGGCACTAGGCCTTTCAAATTCCAATCGAATGAACCCTTTTTGAGTTTCTACGACAACGCTTTCTATAATCACCTTATATGCCCCCAGGGCAAAAATTACAACCCTTACCTTGAGGGCTTTGAGGGGGGTTGTCATCCTAAAAGACCTAATTTCCAGAACTTTCAACTACGTTGAACAAAATGGCTATCTCAAAATATTGATTGGATGTGTTTGGGAAAATGGTGGGCGTGAGAGGGGCTTTAGTTTCTCTCCACCCACTTTCAACTATTAAAAAAGGCACTAGCCCTTTCAATTTCGAATCAAATGAGCCCTTTTGAAGTTTCTACGACAACACTTTCAATAAAAACCTTATATGTCCCCAGGGCATAACTTACAACACTTGCTCTGAGGGTTGGGGGGGGGGGGGTGTCATCCTGAAAGACCTAATTTCCAGAACTTTCTACTACGTTCAACAAAATAATCTGAAAATTCTGATTGGATGTGTTTGGGGGAATGGTGGGCGTGAGAGGGGGGTTAGCTACCCTCCAATCACTTTCGAATATTAAAAAGGGCACTAGCCCTCTCAATTTCCAATTGAGTGAGCCCCTTGAAGTTTTTATGACAACGCTATCTATAAAAACCTTATATGCCCCCAGGGCATAACTTACAACCTTTGCCCCAGGGGCTCTGGGGGGTTGTCATCCTTAAATACATAATTTCCAGAACTTTCAACTACGTTGAACAAAATGTCCATCTCTAAACTTTGATTGAATATTTATGGGGAAATGGTGGGCCCGAGAGGGGGGTTAATTACTCTCCACTCACTTTCGACTATTAAAAAGGGCACTAGCCCTTTCAATTTCAATTTCTGAGGGCTCCGAGGGGGCTATCATCCTCAAAGACCTAGTCTCCTGAATTTTCAACTACGTTGAACAAAATGGATATCTCAAAGTTTTGATTGGATGTGTTTGGGGAAATGGTGGGAAATGAGGTTGATTACTTTCCACTCACTTTCGACTATTAAAAAGGGCACTAGTTCTTTCAATTTTCAAGATGAGCCCTTTTTCAATTTCCAATCAAATGAGCCCTTTTTGAAACTTCTACAACAACTTTCTATATAAACCTTATTTGCCCCAAGGGCATAACTTACAACCCTTGCACTGAGGGCTCCGAGGGGGCTATCATCCTAAAAGATCTCCTGAATTTTCAACTACGTTGAACAAAATGGATATCTCAAAATTTTGATTGGGTGTGTTTGGGGAAATGGTGGGCGTGAAAGGGGGGTTAGTTGCCCTTCAATCACTTCCGACTATTAGAAAGGGCCCGAGCCCCCTCAATTGACAATTTAATGAGCCCGTTTTGGAGTTTCTACAACACTTTCTATAAAAACCTTATATGCCCCCAGGGCATAGCTTACAACCCTTGCCCTGATGGATGGGGGGGGGGAGAGGTTGTCATCCTTAAAGACCTAATTTCCAAAACTTTCATCTACCTGGAATAAAATGGCTAAAAATTTTGATTGGAGGCGTTTGGGGAATAGGTGGGCGTGAGAGGGGGGTTAGTTGCCTTCAAATCACTTTGGACTATTAAAAAGAGTACTAGCGCTTTGAACTTCAAATCGAATGACCCCTTTTTCAAGTTTCTACGACAAAGATTTTAATAGAAACCTTGGTTCCATTGTAAGTGAACCACCGTGTAACTGAACCCCAAGCAACTGAACCCCTGTAACTGAACCACCGTGCAACTGAACCACCGTGCAACTGAACCACCGTAGAACTGAAACACCGTGCAATTAAACCACCGTGGAACTGAACCCCCGTGCAACTGAACTCTCGTGCTACTGAATCCTCATGCAACTGAACCCTCGTGCAACTCCACCCCATGTAACTGAACCCCCGTGTAACTGAACCCAAGTGCAACTGAAGCACCATGTAACTGCACCAACGTGCAAGTGAACCACCGTACAACTAAACCACCGTGCAACTGAACCACCTTGCAACTGAGCCCACGTACAAATGAACCACTGTGCAACTGAACCACCGTGCAACTGACCCTCGTGTAACTGAACCCTCGTGCAACTCAACCACCATACTTACATTTTGTAAATCACAAGTTAAAATCTTTACATGTACAAACTTGTTGGAATTGTTTGCTTTTTTAAGTCTTTATATAAATTACTGTCAAGATGATTTATAAAAATGCTCTGTTTTGTTGTCACAAAAACAAAGAAAATCGGACGTCATAAACTCTTAAATCCCGATTTATTTCTCTTTTTATGTCTGTTAATTGGGGTTCCCTTCACCCTGTCACTTTCTACGTGTCTAAGCATTTACCCCTCTCCCCCGCGGATAATTTCCCTCCTCCACCCACGGAAGCCCCGTCACCTTGAAAACACCCCCCTCGCGGAAATTAAGGTTTTCAAAATTTAACAATCTTCTTTGAGTCGTGTTATTTTTTAGTTTAATTGAGAAGTTCTAAGGGAAGTGGAAAAGAGGAATTTATGCGTAAATCTCCCCCCCCCCCTCCGTGCAAATACTTTCTTCTCATGAACGATCCTCCAGAAAACCCCCGCACAAACAATTTCCTTATGCTTCCCAATGACAAATACTCTCTGTAAGCAATAGACAAACAAAAAACTTAAAAAGGAACTGAAACTTCTGCAACAGGGTTATCTGATTGTTCTGTAGCTAGGAAGTGAGGGAGATACTTCAAAGGGTGCATTTTGATGCCAAAACATCTCAGCTCTCATTGAGCTTTCAAATAAATACAGAATTAGCTCTAAGGGTACAGACGACAGGAGGATGGAGGTAGAAATTGTTTGATAATCCCCAGACATTTCTTGTCTTTTTTTATAAGCCGGAAGTGATTGGGGACTACCCAACCGCAAGAGGTTTTTTTTTTGGGGGGGGGGGAGATTTTCCACGGGTAGGTATTTTCTGGGAGGGGTGTATTTTCCGTGAGGTGCTATTTTCCGCGGGGTATTTTCCTTAAGGGATGTTTTTGCGGGGGGGGGGGGGGGTAAATGGCGGCTCTCACCGTCTAAATACTGTAATTTTTTTTACCACGTTGCTTATTTTGTTGTTTTCATTTTGTCGTATTTTCTACGCTCGTAGTTGTTGCATCGTTTGGTTTGAAAAAGGTTAATTACCTGCTTCGGTGCAGTGGTACAGTTGCACGGTTGTTCAGTTACATGGTGGTTCAGTTGCACGGTGGTTCAGTTGCACGATGGTTCAGTTACACGGTGGTTCAGTTGTACGGCGGTTCAGTTGCACGGTGGTTCAGTTGCACGGTGGTTCAGTTGGTCAGTGGTACAGTTGCACACTTGTTCAGTTACACGATGGTTCAGTTGCACGGTGGTTCAGTTGCACGATGGTTCAGTTACACGGTAGTTCAGTTGCGCGGCGGTTCAGTTGCACGGTGGTTCAGTTGCACGGTGGTTCAGTTACAATGGAACCAAGGTTTTTATTGAAATCTTTGTCGTAAAAACTTAAAAAAGGGGTCATTCGATTGGAAATTCAAAGGGCTAATACCCTTTTTAATAGTCAAAAGTGATTTGAGGGCAATTAACCCCCCTCTCACGGTCGGTGGTTCAGTTGCACGGGGGCTCAGTTACACGGGGGTTTAGTTACATGGGGGTTTGGTCAAATGGGGATTCAGTTAAATGAGGTTGAGTTGCACAGGGTTTAGTTACACGAGGTTTAGTTAAATGGGGTTCAGTTGCCTGGTGGTTCAGCTACACGAGGGTTAAGTTGCACGGGGGTTCGGTTATACGGGGGCTCAGTTGCACGGTGGTTCAGTTACACGGTGGTCCAGTTACAGGGGTTCAGTTGCTTGTGGTTCAGTTACATTGTGGTTCAGTTACATGCACACCAAAAACCTTATATGCCCCCAGGGCATAATTTATAACCCTTGCTCTGAAGACCGTGGGGGAGTGTCCTGCTCAAAGGTATAATTTCCAGAATTTTCAACTGCCTGGAACAAAATGGCCACCTCAAAATTTTATTGGATGTGTTTGGGGAAATGGTGGGTGTAGAACGGGTGTTAGTTGCCTTCCAATCACTTTCGACTATTGAAAAGGGCACTAGCCATTTCAATTTCAAATCGAATTGGCCCTTTTTGAAGTTTCTACGACAACGCTTTCTATAAGAACCTTATATGCCCCCAGGGCACATCTTACAACCCTTGCCCTGAGGGCTGCTGGGGGGGGGGTGAATGGTGTCATCCTCAAAAACCTAGTTTCAAGAACTTTCAACTAAGTTGAACAAACTGGCTATCCCAAAATGTTGATTGGACTTGTTTGGGGAAAATGTGGGCTTTAGAGGCGGGTTAGTTGTCCTCCAATCACTTTCGACTATCAAAAAGGGCTCCAGCTTTTTGAATTTCCAATCGAATGAACCCTTTTTGATGTTTTTATGACAAAGCTTTATATAAAAACCTTATATGCCCCCAGGGAATAACTTACAACCCTTGCCCTGAGGGCTCTTGAGGATTGTCCTCCTCAAAAACATAATTTCTCTCTGGAAATCAACTACGCCGAACAAAATGGCTATCTCAAAGGTTGACTGGATGTGTTTGGGGGAATGGTGGGCGTGAGAGGGGGGTTAGTTACCCTCCAATCACTTTCGACTATTAAAAATGGCACTAGCCCTCTCAATTTTCAATTCAATGAGCCCCTTGAAGTTTTTACGACAACGCTATCTATAAAAACCTTATATGGGCCAGGGCATAACTTACAACCTTTGCCCTGGGGGCTCTTGGGGGTTTGTCATCCTTAAATACATAATTTCCAGAACTTTAAAATGGCTATCTCTAAACTTTGATTGAATGTGTTTGGGGAAATGGTGAGCGTGAGAGGGGGGTTAATTACTCTCCACTCACTTTCGACTATTAAAAAGGGCACTAGTTCTTTCAATTTCCAAGCAAATGAGCCCTTTTTGAAACTTCTACAACAACTTTCTATATAAACTTTATTTGTCCCCAGGAAATAACTTACAACCCTTGCACTGAGGGCTCTGAGGGGGTTATCATCCTAAAAGACCTAAGTTCCTGAACTTTCAACTACGTTGAAAAAAAATGGATATCTCAAAATTTTTATTGGGGAATAGTGTTTGGGGAATAGGTGGGTGTGAGAGGGGGGTTTTTTGCCCTCCAATCACTTTTAACTATTAAAAAGGGCACTAGCCCTTTGAATATCATATTGATTGAGTCTTTTTTGAAGTTTCTACGGCAAAGCTTTCTATAAAAATCGTATACGGTCCCAAGGCATTAATTAAAACAGTTACCCTGGGGGCCGTGGAGGAGTTTCCTCCTTAAAAACATAATTTATATTTGGAAATCAACTATGCTGAACAAAATGAATATCTCAGAATTTTGATTGGGTGTGTGTGGGAAACTGGTGTGCGGGTAAGGGGTGTTAGTTGTCTTCCAATCACTATCGACTATTAAAAAGGGCACAAACCATTCCAATTTCTAATCGAAGGAGCCCTTTCCGAAGTTTCTACGACAACTCTTTCGATACGAACTGCCCTGGTCTAAGACCAAAAATAAATAATACATTGTGCCAACATCATTCTTTACTTAGGCAGCGTGATTGCGCTGCCTATGATTTTCAACTTAATAACCTAACAGTTCCTAGTAAGAGGAGCTCGAGAGGTAAGGGTGGGCTGGGAAGGTAAGGGTGGGTAGGGGCTAAGGTAAGGTTGAAAGGGCTGGGTGGGGGAGGGGAGAGGGAGTTGAGTATTGATGAGTGATGGTGAATGGATTTGTTATTATTGGTTTTCTATTATATTTTATTTATCTATTATTATTTTTAATTCAGTTATTTTTTTATTTATCATTTTTTTTTTCATATATATAGGTTATAGTTTATCGATTTGTGGTTTATTTATAATAGATTTAATTAAATAGTTGAGGTTTAAGTAAATAGTTGAGTTAATAGGTAAGTAATTGCGTGGACTTTCGCGCAATCGCAAACCTTCATAGGTTTTCTCCAGCGCGAAAGTGTTGTTTAATTTATTTATTTGTTTGTGAATGTGGATTAATAAACTTATGAACTTAAATTTATGAACTTATAGTAGATATGGCATTTCGATAAATTGGATGCATATAGTGCCTTTTGATTTAGTTCAGTATTACCCTCAACATCCCGTGAAAGTTCAACTGGATATCCTTAGCGATACCAGATATATTGCAAAAATTCCATTTTCAACATGGTAGCACATAATATCTTTTGATTTATCTTGCTACTCAACCATGCATGAATTACAAGTCTCATAGGAGCATGAACAAGAACAACTCGTATGAGCTAACTCGAAATACAACTAATTAAGAAGAAAAAGAGTATTGACTCATTTTAAACCCTCTCCCTCCTTTCTCACAGCAAAATGTATGATTTTGTCGCCCCAGAAATTATCTCCGCTAGTTTAGAGCTCGCACACCCAGAATTAGACATGCCCTCCTTGTCAATTATAAAATTTATTCGTAAAGGATTTGCGATTGAGATTATTTACACTCTTTATCCCAGGGTATGCAAGGGTCAAGTCATCCCCGGTGACGTATTTGTTAGATCTTTCGACTATTTTGAACAAATCTTAAAATTTTGATAGGATTTCTTTAGGTTTGTGAGGGATAGCGTTAAAAAAAACGATATGGGAGGGGTTTTGGTTGCCTTACGATCACTTTTGACTCTTAAGGTGATAAGGTACCTCTAAGGTGCATTAAAGGTACCTTTAAGGAACCTTAAAGGATCTCATCCATTATTAATTTTTTCACTTTGTGTGGCCAGAGTACGAGTATTTAGAATTAATCGGGCAGTCTTAATTTGTAGAGCTTGCACAACAGATCCGACGAATAAATGACAGAAAATTAAAAGCCAACACCTACTTCTCCAGAAATCTTAGAAAACCATTTAATTTATTGTGTTTTGTGCTGGAGATTCTTTTATAATGAATCTTACATAATCAGAAAGTGTGAATTTTGTTTTTCGATTGAATTGCGCATGTTTTTTTAGTTGTTTTTTTTTATTTCAGGAAAGGACAGTCCCTAAAAATGTTCTAGTATATCTTCTAGAAAAACTTCAAAAATAAGTTCAAAGAAACTATCATTTTAGAAATTTGGCCGCCTTGGGTGTTCCCCGTGGCGTCACGTCTTTGATTGACTAACTTACCGACAAAAGGGACGTAAATTTTCAGTCAAATTTCACAGTCAAAACCACACATTCTTGACAGCTCTCGATAATGGCTAGTCCCCGGGGATAACATGCTAATGGACCTTTTGTCTTTGTGACGGTCAGCCGATGCTGAAGCCCGTGACATGATTTTTAAGGAATCTTATCCTCTTAAAAACGAACTAGAACTTCAAATTTCCTACAGAAATTGTTCTTGGCTCATTTCGGTTCCCAAGATGGTGCAAATATGGTATTTTGACAACCTGAATGCACATACTGTTGTTTGATTTAGCTATACTCTTTCCCCAAAACATACATCAATATTCAATTTCCCTTTTCAGCACACCCTAACAAAGGCCGTATCCTGGGGGTGTATTTGAACTCCCCACCCCCGAAATATTTGTCTGACTCGTAAAAACGTAACAAAAATGAACATAAACAAATTTTGTATGCGTTTTGTTAGTTTTTTTTTTAGTAAAAATACCTCCGAAAAAAAAAATCCTGGATACAGCCTTGCACCTTAAAGCTTTAATTTTATTACCCTTAGCAGTTCCTGAGAAAGTGCAAGTACACCATTTTGACAACTTGGCATTGCAAGGTGTATTTTGGTTTATTTGGCTACTTCGCCATGCAATAATTATAATCCCGATAGGATCTTTTAGTGCAAAAACTCCATTTTTGTCTGAATAGAAGACAAAATTTTTAACCCCTCCCCTAAAAGTTTCGATTTAATACCTTATATGTTCGTGATATACTGTAGATACGCTATTTTGACAACCTTTAGATGAACCTGAATGCCTTTTGATTTAGCCCAATATCCCTTCAACATACCCTGGAAGTTTTAATTTAATTCCCTTAGCCATTCCTGAGATGTTACATACACGCTATTTTGACAGTCTGGATACACATAGCGTCTTATGATTTAGTCCCCCCTCGACTTCCGCTCAAATTTCCCACAATTTTCAGCTTAATACTCTTAGCCGTTCCTGACATATTGCAAATACGTGATTTTGACAACATGGGTGTCTATAGTTTTTTTTTTATTTAGCTTATGATTCAATAATCCCTGAAAGTTCATTTTTTATACCCTTTGTCGTTCCTGAGATATTGCTCATACGTCATTTTGGTAAACTGGGTGCAATGTCTCTTTTGATTTAATTGAGCATTTCTTAAAAGTTTCAGCTTAATAACCTTAGACGTTTCTGTTATGCTGCACAAACTTGATTTCCAGACAAACTTTGAAGAAACACCCCCCACACTGAATTTGTACTTTCATTACCCCATTCCTCCTATCTCCTTAATTCAAAAGTGCCAGAAAATTTTAACTCCATCCCCAAAGCTGTTCCCAAGATATAACAGACATAAGACAAATAACTTATAATATAAGACAAAGAATTTAGTCCGCTCAACACTCCTCTCCAATACTTTCTCAAGGTAACAACTTGACCATTGAAGCTATCTCCAAGATGTTGTCACTATTATGAAAAACCAGATGCGCATAGTGCCTTTTGATTTAATCGGTTACGCGTGTTGTTTCCAGAGTATACTCTTGGGATGCTTTTCGAATTATAGTTTGGAAACAAAAATTATTTGGCCCATTCCCCCATCCCATTTCCAAGAAAACATATGTTTTTTTTTGTCGCGGAGAACAATATCTGAAAATTTCGAATTGATCGGACACCCAGGATCGGACTTGTCCCCCTTTTCTATTGTTAAACTTATATTTAAGCAATGGGTATCCTGCACTTACGACCCTTTCAGATTTCTTTGGAGGGGTGATAGAACAGGTAGCAAAAGAGGGCAAAAGAGGGGGGATGGTTCCTCTCTAGCCACAATTCTTAAAAAGAGCATTAGAACTATCAATTTCCAATCGAATGAGCCCCCTCCGAAGTTTCTACTTCATTTTTCATAAAAAAAAAAAAAATGAAAGTGAAGACAAGAATTTTATAGATTTTATGAAGGATTTCAGTAGTGACGATTTGAGAGAGGGGGGGGGGAGTAAGATGCCAATATTTTTTGTCCCCACACTTATTTTTATTGATATTTTCGTTGAAAAACGTTTTTTTCTTTATTTTTATTGAACAAATTGATCAAACAACAAAATACCACTCTCACCCAGATTTTTAGAAACACATTTTCTCCGTCTCGTAGTTTCTGGGAATTGACGCTTCTGGAGAAATAAAGGGACTTTCTAAATAAAAGATGGCAACACTACTTTGTATAGTCCTTATGGGAAGCCCTCGACCCGAGACTGGATGTAGATCATAGGTATGATTATTGAAGGCCATAGAACTATAAAGAACCTTTCAAAAAGGGACCAGAAATAAAGTGTGCTTTGGCTAACGTTTTCTTCGGAGATCATTCATATTACTTTTCAGTTGGGGGAATCCCCTCTAACTTTCAAATAAACAGCAGTGTTTTGATGCATTTGTTGCTAATAAAACTATCAAGAGCTTTTGTGATCGTATTACTGAATATTACAAAAGTAACTGGCAATCTTAAATTTTTCCTTTCTCTGTTGCAATATGTAACCAGTATTGACGTCACAAGGTTGCGCAACACTCAATTTTGAAATCCAATTGACCTCGTGCCAGGTCCTCTTAACTGAGTAATACGATTTTGTTTTGCTTTCATAGTCAGGGAAGTATGTAGTTGGAGGGGGTTCGGGCCTTTGACCTTACATTTAAGTCTATCCTGAGACCTAATTTATCTATTTTAATCCTCTCAATTACCTGTATACCTAATTTTTTACATGTATAATCACAGATTGAAGTGTATAATCACCATTGTATGATACTTATTTTACTTGTTTTGTGCACGTTTTTTTTTCTTTTCTTTTTTTTATTTTGTACAAAGCCCAGGCAAATCATTCCGTAACAGACTTGCAACCAAGTGCAAAGTTTTAAGTTCGAGCGCCATCTAAGATGTACGTATCTATTAAAAGTTCCTTAGCTTATAAAAAATTTCCTTAAAAATTGATTTTTAGTAGGTGATGAGTTTTTCCCCTTTTTTAATTCTTGTTTATATTATCGGGAGGATATAAAAATAATGTTTCATCAGGTATTTCACAAATCCCCAGGGACTTTCCTTGCAGGTCGATTAAACTATACTGTAAATTTTTGTTTGTTAATAAATGTCTCTTTCCATCTCCAAAATCTTAGTAATTCTTTTTATACAGATGGAATACTTAAAGAGTGTTACAATCTAATTTAATGTGAAAAAATGGGTCTCGAAGGTACAATATGTGATCATGATTCTGACTATTCATACCATTTTCAATACCCTCCAACACTATCCAATACTTTTTCCCAAAATATTCTACGGTCAGTTCGAATGTGGATTCAAAATCGTTTGCCTTCATATAAATTTTCATAATATTTAGTTGAAAAAATAGGGGGGAAATGTGCAACGATGCTACATTTGCTTAGTTTGAAGGGGGTAGAACTTTGAAGAAAGGAGGTGTAGAGTGAAGAGGTGGCTAGTTTTGTTTAGAAAAGTTAGCAAGACTTTTATTTTTCGTTTTACATCTTTCTGCTACTACCATAGCTTAATATTGAATATTTTGTATTTTCTATTTAGTTTTGGCAGTGACCATAAAGGGAAAAATTTAAAAGGGAAATTTGAATCTCAGCTGATTTTCTTTTAAGCAAAATCCTGAAACTTGCTGTAATGAATCACCAGTCTCTATTTTTTGTATCGGTTGATATTAGTAATGCATTTGATATTAGTAATGCATTTTAAGCAAAATCATGAAACATGCTGTTATGAATCAACAGTCTCTATTTATTGCATCTGTTGATATTAGTAATGCATTTGATAATGTTTTACATTCACAGGCATTATATTCTCTATTAAGAACTGGTGTCAATTTCTCAGTTGTAAGACTACGGCATTGGTATAGTCTTGTAAATATCCGTATTAAATGGAATAATGATGTTTCAAATCCGATTTCTCTCCAACGGGGAATGCGACAGGGAGGGTGCTTTCACCTTATATTTTTAAATGTGTTTTAGGAGGTTGTCTTTGTAGTCATTCGCTAAATTATTTTTATAAAGATTTAGGTATTAATCATATTACTTATGCAGATGATGTCCTTCTAGTCAGTCGTACACGCCATCGTCTGATCAATAATCTTAAAACGCTGTCTTCCGCATTGAGTAAGGATTAGTTTATTTTTTAATTTAAATGATCTTCCACCTATTTTGGATACCGGTTAATGTGATGTTAATGTGCTTTTATATATATTATGAATTTTTAAGTGTTAGTTCTTTTCTTTTCTTTTTGTGGTTTACTCCACTGTTTTTTCTCTGGAGTGGGTAATAAATGTTTGATTTGATTTAGATAATATAATTTTGCTTAAATTAGATTTAAATTACTGCTGTGCTTTTTCATATAAGCTTCAGAATTACAATGGCCGAGGTTATGTAGAAATAGTGTTTTGATTTTACGGAGGGGATTGTGGATAGGTTTATTCAATCTCTACTTATTCCAGTTGTGCTAAATATCGATATAAAAAACTCTGATATAGAAACTGAGAAAGATATTGGGAACATTTTGCCTTTGCCGGTACACTTTGCATTCTACCGGTACATTTGCATAATCCTAGAAACATAGGAAAGTATCATCAGTCTGTTTATTCGCACTGTTCTTAGAGCTATATGTTGTATAGTCTGTAAAGTATTAATTTTTGTTCGTTTTAGTTTCAAATTTGCTCTTAGCCTACTTCCATCAGAAAAAAAAATCGTTCTTTTTTTTTATTTTGCTGATAGGGAACACGTCCATAAATTCAACTTTGACAGGAGTATCTAAAACCCCATTTTATGAAAAATTAAAGCCAATTAAAAAATTTGGAAGGAAAGTAATTTTGCAAGTGTAGGCTTGAAATCAAGCTTGAAACGAACAAAAATCACTACAAACAAGAGTTTGGGTATGACTTCCTTCTCTCACTGTAAAAGTCTACAACCTACTGCGTTATTGGCGCTTTACTGAAAACTATATGCGCCTTGAACAATCTTGGAAAGTATAAACAACAAAAAATTGAATATTTGATGTATAATGATATTAATTGTTGAAAGATCCGTCAAGTCAAGATTTTATTTCACTGCAATTGTATTTTGATATTCAATGCTGTAAGAACTGGAAAAGAAAATATTTGTAATATAATCCGTTTTCAGTTAAGCGCCAATGACGCAGTAGGCCCTTGGTTTTTATTTACAGTTAGGAAAGGAGGCAGTATCCAATCCCTTGTTTGTAGGGAAACTATGTTCGTCTTTAACAACTTTAAAAAGAGCTAACAAATTAAACTGAATTTTTGATGTATTATGATATTAATTGCTGAAAGCTCATCAGTTCAAAATATTGCTATAATTTTTATGCTTACTTTAAGTATTAAGTGCAAAGGCAAATATTTATCACCAAATTGGTTTTCAGAGGACTACCATTGATGCAATAGGTTTTAGACTTTTACAGTGAGAGAAGAAGATCAAACGAAAACTCTTGTTTGTGGTGATTTTTGTTCGTTTCAAGCTTGATTTGCATATTCAATTTAAGTTTTACTCGTTTTAAGATTTATTTATTCAATTACGTTAATATTTATTGTATGCTTCATTGCATTGATTCTCTATATAATATCTATTTGTTTGAAGTTTCATTTGTATTTCAATGGGAAAATATTTTTTTTCGTCTTAAGCTTGATTTTCATATTCAATCTAAGCATTACTCGGTTTAAGATTTATTTGTTCATTTATATTATTACTTGTTGTATGTTTTTGCTATGATTGTTTATTTAATTTCTGTTCGTTTTGGGTTTCATTCATTCTTTAATAGTAATTTCTGGTCGTTTTGAGTTTTCATTTTAAAAGGTATTTTTACCTGCAGAGCTTAATTTTAAAATTGTATTTAATTTTATTTTAAAAAATTATTTTTAACAAAGTTTTTTTTTAATTGATTCTTGTTCGTTTTTGATTGCAAAAAGTTTCAAGCTTTTAAAAATTCCTTATATGAAAATCAAACTTAAAAAAAATCAAATATTCAACAAAGTATCAAAACTGATATCAAAATAACAATATCAAAGTGAAAAAATGGGATTGTGTCAACTTCGGACTTTTTATTATCTGATGTTTGGACTATTTTTCACAAAATTGCTATCTCAAAACTTTTATCGGATGGGTTTGGGGAAAAGGGGCGTGGGGGGACTAGATTAAGCTTCGGTCTGTTTTCACTCTTTAAAACTGAACTAAAACTTTCTATTTTTAATCAAATGAGCCCTCTCTGAAGTTTATTAATTAAAAAAACTTTTTCTACAAGATAAGTTTTTCAAAGAAAAGTAAAGAACTCAATTAAACAAAAAAAGAGGAAAAATAAAATCAAATAATCTACCAAGCGTGAAACTACCACAAGTCAGCATCGATAAATAAATGAAACTCAAAACGAACAGAAATTGCAATAATTAACCGAGTCAAAATCAAAACGAGCAGAAATTAACATAAGCTGGGCTCAAAACCCATATGCCTTCCCAAGGCCAGAACAAAATTTGCCCTTAAATGAAAAAATACAAATGTTTTTACTTTTATAACTTTAATAAATCAAATAATATTGACATTTGATTACTAAATATCAATAAATGTATACTAAACTGACAATGCACATTCATTTGTATTTTTTCAGTAAAGTGCAAATTTTGTTCTGACCTTGGAAAGACATGGGGGTTTTGAGCCCTACGTGTATTAATTTTTGCTCGTTTTGAGTTTGAATCGGCTAATTATTGTAACTTCGGTTCGTTTTGGGTTTAATTTATTTATCGATGCTGATTTGCGATAGTTTCACGCTTGGTAAATTATTTGATTTCATTTTTACTCATTTTTGGTTTAATGGAGTTCTTTACTTTTCTTTGAAATACTTATTTTGAGGAAAAAGTTTTTTTTAATCAATTCTTCTTTGTTTCATGTTGATATGGTCTTTTTAGCCAAAAAGAACATAATTCTTTAAATCTTTCCGTTTTTAAGACTTTATATTTTTGCGTGCTATTTGTATGCTGAAAAGAAATTTTCCGCAATTTTTAACAACATACACCCTTTTTAAAATCTGGACACAGATAGTACTGTTTAATTTAGTTTCATACCTCCTCTAGTTGACCTGAAATGGAAAATTTGATACCATTCGCAAAAAAATCTGTTTACTTTCTTTGATAGCTTGGATACACTAACGCTATTTTGATTTGATTAAATTTTAAGAGCAGAAGTAGCCCCGAAAGTTTGTACATAATACCTTCAGTCGTTCTTGGGATACTGCTGAGATGCGTTATTGGGAATTATCATTATCATAGTGAATTATGATTTAATCTTAAGGAAAAAATTTTTTTTCAAACATATTGGGCTATTTAGTAGATAGGTATGGGAGGGGTGCTAGTTGCCCTCTGAACACTTCTGTCTATTAAGAACAGAACTAAGACTTTCTATTTATTATTAATCGTGTTCTTTTCGAAGCGCCTATGACCACTCCTTTTTTACATACTGCCCTGGTCTAAACAACAACAACTAAAAAATATAATATATTATACCCACATTGATCTTTACTATAAAAATGTCAAGCCTTCCAATCACTTTCGACTATTAAAAAGTGCCCTAGGCCTTTTGATTTCCAATCCAATGAGCACTTTTAGAAACGACAACGCGTTCTATAAGCACCTTATATGTCCCCAGGGTAAAAACTACAATCCATAACCTGAGGTCATTCTCAAAGACCTAATTTCTAGAACTTTCTACTACGTTGAAATAAGTGACTATCTGAAAATTTTGACTAGATGTGTTTGGAGGAAAGGTCGCGATGAGAAGGAGGTTAGTTATGCCTCTATTACTTTCTACTATTAAAAAGGGCACTAACCCTCTTAATTTCGGTTTCAATTAGCTCCTTTTGAAGGTTTTACGAAGACTCTTCCTATAAAATCTTATATACCTCCAGGGCATAAACTACAACCTTTGCCCTTGGGGCTCTCGGGGGTTTGTCATCCTTAAAGACATAATTTCGAGAACTTTCAACTATGTTGAACAAAATGGCTATCTCAAAACTTTGATTGAATGTTTCTGTTGAAATGGTGGGCGTAAGAGGGGGGTTAATTACTAATCACTCACTTTCGACTATTAAAAAGGGCAATTTCAATTTCCAATCAAATGAGCCCTTTTTGAAATTTCTATAACATTTTCGATATAAACTTTAATGCCCCCAGGGCATAACTTACAACCCGTGCACTGAGGGCTCTGAGGGGGCTATCATCCTAAACGACCTAACTTCCAGAACTTTCAGCTACGTTGAACAAAATGGATATCTCAAAACTTTGGTTGACTGTGTTTGGGAAAATGGTGGGCGTGAGAGGGGCTTTAGTCGCTATCCAGTCACTTTCAACTATTAAAAAAGGCACTAGCCCTTTCAATTTCCAATTGAATGAGCCCCTTTGAAGTTTCTACGACAACGTTTTCAATAAAAACTTTATATGCCCCCAGGACATTAATTACGACCCCTGCCCTGAGGGCTGTGTGGGTAGGGGCTGTCGTCTTAAAGACCTAATTTCCAAGACTTTCAACTACATTGAATAAAATGGTTATCTCCAACTTCTGATCGGATGTGTTTGAGGAAAAGGTGGGCGTGAGAGGGGGGAGGGGTAGTTGCCCTCAAATCACTTTCGACTATTAAAAAGGGTACTAGCCCTTTGAATTTCAAATCGAATAAGACCTTTTTTCAGTTTCTACGACAAAGATTTCAGTAAAACTTTATCTCTATGTGTATCTATGTGTATTATCTCTATGTGTG
The DNA here is from genome assembly GCF_049724085.1 of Artemia sp. Qi Xiang Cuo. NCBI lineage: Eukaryota > Metazoa > Arthropoda > Branchiopoda > Anostraca > Artemiidae > Artemia > Artemia sp. Qi Xiang Cuo. The sequence continues at coordinate 15,859,790 of NC_142807.1, forward strand.
TCGTCTCTGTGTGTGTGTCATCTCTCTGTGTGTCTCCTCTCTGTATGTGTGTCGTATCTGTGTGTGTGTCGTCTTTGGTTTATGTTAGTTTAGGTTAGGGGGGTTAGTTGCCCTCAAATCACTTTCGACTATTAAAAAGAGAAACTTGTCGAGAAACTTTTCAAGTTTCTACGACAAAGATTTCAATAAAAACCTTATATGCCCCCAGGTCAAAACTTATAATCCTTGCCCTGAGGGTTGTGGGGGAGTGTCCTCCTCCAAATTATGTTTTCTATTTGAAAATCAACTACGCTGAACAAAATGACTATCTCAAAATTTTTATTGGATGTGTTTTGGGGAAGAATGGGTGTGCGGGGGGGGGGGCCTAGTTGCCCTCCAATCACTTTTGACTATTAAAAAGGGCACTAGCCCTTTGAATTTCCAATCGAATAAGCTTTTTTTGAAGTTTCTACGACAACGCCTTCTTTAAAAATAAGGACATAACTTAAAACGCTTGACCTGAGGGCTGTGGGGGAGTGTCCTCCTCAAAAACATATTTTCTATCTGGAAATCAACTACGCTGAACAAAATGGCTATCTCAAAATTTTTATTGGATGTGTTTGGGGAAATGATGGGCGTAGAGGGGGGGGGGGCGCTAGTTGCCCTCCAATCACTTTCAATTATTAAAAAGGGTACTAGCCCTTTGAATTTCCAATCGAATGAGCCTATTTTGAAGTTTCTACGACAACGCCTTCTTTAAAAACCTTATATGCCCCCAGGGCATAGCTTAAAACCATTGCCCTGATGGTTGTGGGGGAGTGTCCTCCTCAAAAACATATTTTCTATCTGGAAATCAACTACGTTGAACAAAATGGCTATCGCACAATTTTGATTGGATGTGTTTGGGGGAATTATGGGCGTGGGGGGGGGCTAGTTGCCCTCCAATTACTTTCGACTTTAAAAAAGGGCACTCATCACTCCAATTTCCAATCGAATGAGCTCTTTTCGAAGTTTTTACGACAACTCCTTCGATACGAAGTGCCCGGGTATGGAGAACCAAAAAAAAAACCATTGTGCCCACATCATTCTTTACTTAGGCAGCGCTAGCGCGCTGCCTATGACATGAGTATCCCTTCTATAAGACCCATATATGTCCCCAAAGTGTAACTTATAACGTCTGTCTCTGGATCCTAAGGGGTTGATTTTACTATGGAGTTTTAATATCTGATGATTGAAATAGTTTAAAAACATGATCCCCTGAAATTTTTATCGTATGGGTTAATCCCTCTAATATACCCAAAGATATGAAGGGCGGGTAGGGTTAGTTGCCCTTCAATCTTTTTTCACTCTGAGAAAATGAACTACAACGTTTAATTTCCATTCAATTGAACCCTCTCTGAAGTTTATACGAGCATACCTTCCATAAGAACCATATATGCCCCCAGAGCAATACTTACAACGCCTGCCCCGGCCCTGGGGGGGGGCTGTGTCGACACGGGAGTTATTTATATCTGAAGGTTGAACTATTTTTAACAAAATGATCACCTGAAATTTTTATCAGATGGGTTTGTCCATCCGATACACCCAAAGGCGTGGAGGGCGGGAAGAGTTAGTTGCCCTTCAATCTTTTTTCACTCTTAGAAAATGAACTACAACGTTTAATTTCCATTCAATTGAACCCTCTCTGAAGTTTATACGAGCATACCTTCCATAAGAACCATATATGCCCCCAGAGCATTACTTACAACGCCTGCCCCGGCCCTGGGGGGGGGGGGCTGTGTCGACACTGGCGTTTTTCTTACCTGACCTTTGAAATATTTTTAACGAAATGGCTACCTCAAATGGAGAGGGGGGGGGCAGTTGCCCTCCTATCACTTTTGACTCTTAAAAAGGGCACTAGAACTCTCGATTTCCATCCGCATGAGCCCCTTTTTAAGTTCATGGGATGATCCATTCCGTATGAAGTGCCGCTGGGGAAAAAAATAAATGGAGTGTGGGGGAGGCTAGCTGCCCTCCAATCACTTTTGACTCTTAAAGAGTGAATTACAACTTTCAATTTTCAATCAAATGAACCCTCTAGGAAGTCTATACGATCATCCCTTCCATAACAACCATATATGTCCCCAGGACATAATTTACAACGCCTACACCGGGGCCCTGGGGGGCTGTGTCGACACCGGAGTTTTTTTTTTCACAACTTTGATCTATTTTTAACAAAATGTCTATCTCAAAATTTTTATCTGATGCATTTAGGGCGTGGAAGAGGGGGGCTAGTTGCCCTCTGATCTCTGTTGACTCTCAAAAGGTGAACAACAACTTTCAGTTTCCAATCAAATGAGCCCCCTCTGAAATTTATACCAACATGCCTTCCATAAGAACTATATATGCCCCTAGAGCGTTACTCATAATGCCTGCCTCTGGGTCCTGGCGGGTTCCGTCGACACAGGGATTTTTCTTATCTGACCTTTGAACTATTTTTAATGAAATGGGCATTATAAAAATTTTATCGGATGGGCTTGGGGAAAAAAGGGTGTGTGGGAGGGGGGAGGCTAGTTGCCCTCGAATATCTTTTGACTCTTAAAAATTGAACTAGAACTTTCAATTTCAAATCAAGTGAGCCCCCTGTAAAGTTTATACGAGCATCCCTTTCATAAGAACCATATACGCCCCCAGGACAACACTTACAACGTCTATCCCCCGGGCTCTGGAAGGCATTTTTTTTTAATCTAATTTTTGAACAATTTCCAAAACACTGGCTATCTCAAAATTTGTAGCGGACAGGTTTGGGGAAAATAGAGCGTGGGGAGATAGTTTAACTCGCTTGACTCTTAGAAAGTGAACTACAACTTTCAATTTCTAATCAAATGAGCCCTCTATGAAGTTTATACGAGCATCCCTTTCATAAGAACCATACATGGCCTTAAGGGATAACTTAGAACGCCTTCCCCTGTGCCCTGGGGGATTCTATTGACGCCGGATTTTTTCTTATCCGACCTTTGAACCATTTTTAACAAATGTCTATCTCAAAATTTTCATCAGATGTGTTTTGAAAAAGAAGGCATGGGGGGGGGAGGGGGCTAGCTGCCCTCGGATCTCTTTTGACAATTAAAAGATGAGCTCGAACTTTCAATATCCAATCAAATGAGCCCTCCCTTTCATAAGAACCATATATGCCCCAGGGCATAACTTACAACGCCTGCCCCCGGGCCCTGGGGGGTTGTGACGACACCTGAGTTTTTGTTATGTGACTTTTGAGCAATTTTTAACTTAATGGTTATCTCAAAATTTTTATTGGATGCATTTGGGGAAAAAGGGGCGTGGGAGGGGGGGGGGGCTAGTTTCACTCCAATCTCTTTTTACTCTAAAAACTGAACTAGAAATTTAAATTTCCAATCAATTGAGCCATCTCTGAATTTTTAACGAGCGTCCTTTTAATAAGAACCATATATTTCCCCAAAGCATAACTTACAACACCTTCCCTCGGGCCCTGGGGGGCTGTGTTGGCCCCTGAGGTTTCTTTATATGATTTTTGTACTATTTAAAAAAAAAGCTATCTCAAAGGTCTTATCGGATGGGTTTGAGGAAAAAGGGCGTGGATGGGGGGGGGGGGCTAGGTGCCCTCCAATCTCTTTTCACTCTTAAAAAGCGAACTAGAACTTTCAATTTCCAATCAAATTGTCCCTCTTTGAAGTTAATACGAGCATCCCTTCCATAAGACCCATATATGCCCCCAGGGTAACTTACAACGCCTGTCCTTGGGCCCCATTGGATGCATTTGGGAAAAAAAGGTTTGGCAGGGGGGGGGAGGAAGCTGCTTACCCTCCAATATCTTTTGACGCTTAAAAAGTGATCTAAAACTTTCAATTTCCAATCAAATGAGCCATCTCTGAATTTTTTACGAGCATCCCTTCAATAAGAACCATATATTCCCCCAAAGCAAAACTTACAACACCTGCCCTCGGGCCCTGGGGGGCTTTGTTGACCCCTGAGTTTTCTTTATATGGTCTTTGAACTATTTAAAAAAACAGCTATTTCAAAGGTCTTATCGGATGGGCTTGAGGAAAAAAGGGCGGGGGGGGGAGCTAGGTGCCCTCCAATCTCTTTTCACTCTTAAAAAGCGAACTAGAACTATCAATTTCCAATCAAATTATCCCTCTTTGAAGTTAATACGAGCATCCCTTCCATAAGACCCATATATGCCCCCAGGGCATAACTTACAACGCCTGTCCCTGGGCCCCTTGTGGGTTGTGTCGACACCGTAATTTTTGTTATATGATCCTTGAATTATTTTTAACAAAATAGCTTTCTAAAAATGTTTATTGGATGCATTTGGGAAAAAAAGGTTGGGCGGGGGGGGAGGAAGCTGCTTAGCCTCCAATATCTTTTGACACTTAAAAAGTGAACTAGAACTTTAAATTTCGAATCAAATGAGTTAACTCTGAAGTTTATACGAGCATTCCTTCCATAAGAACAATATATGCCCCCAGGGCATAACTTATAACCCTTGCCCCTGAAGACTGTGGGGGGAGTGTCCTGCTCAAACCAATAATTTCCAGAACTTTCAACTGCGGTGAACAAAATGGCTTTACAAACATTTCTATAGGATGTGTATGGGGAAATGCTAGAGCATGGAAGGCGTGTCAGTTGCCTTAAAATCACATTCTACTATTAAAAACGGAACTAGCCATTTAAATTTCCAATCAAATAAGCCATTTCTGAAGTTTCTACGACAACGGTGTCTATACAAAACCATATATGCCCCCAGGGCATAACTTACAACCCTTGCCCTGATGGCTGTGGGGCAGTTGTCATCCTCAAAGAACTATTTTCCAGAACTTAAAACTACGTTTAATAAAATGGCTATCTCAAAATTCTGATTGGATGTGTTTGGGGGAATGATGGGCGTGGGGGGGGGGCTAGTTGGTCTCCAATCACTTTCGACTATTAAAAAGGGCACTAGCCCTTTGAATTTTTAATCGAATGAGCCTTTTTTGAAGTTTCTACGACAACGCCTTCTATAAAAACCTTATATTCCCCCAGGACATAACTTAAAACCCTTGCCCTGAGGGTTGTGGGGGATTATCCTCATCAAAAACATATTGTATATCTGGAAATCAATTACGCTGAACAAAATGGCTATCTCCAAATTTCGATGGATGTGTTTGGGGAAATGATGGGCGTGGGGGGGCTAGTTGCCCTCCATTCACTTTCGACTATGAAAATGGCACTAGCCCTTTGAATTTCAAATCGAATGAGCCTTTTTTGAAGTTTCTACGACACCGCCTTCGATAAAAACCTTATATGCCCCCAGGACATAACTTAAAACCCTTGCCCTGATGGTTGTGGAGGATTGTCCTCCTCAAAAACATATTTTCTATCCGGAAATCAACTACGCTGAACAAAATGGCTATCTCAAAATTTTGATTGGATGTGTTTGGGTAAATGATGGGCGTGGGGGGGGCTAGTTGCCCTCCAGTCACTTTCGACTATTAAAAAGGGCACCATCCCTTTGAATTTCGAATCGAATGACCCTATTTTGAAGTTTCTACGACAACGCATTCTATAAAAACCTTATATGCCCCCAGGGCATAACTTGCTTAAAAGGCTGAGCCCCTAATGAGCCCTATTTTTACCCTTTTATAAACCTATCTAAGCTATTGAGACATTTTTGCCTTTTAACTTGTATTCCCTGTCTTGGACCTATTTCCCCTCTCCTGTAGGATTATTTTTCTCTCCCTTATTTCTGGGATTTTACTTAATTAAGTTATTTGTTCTATCATTTCACTACTTTTTATCAGTTTTGGGTGCTTTTTATGTACATACATTTTTTTGTTTTTATCCCTTATGCTCCCAAATTATAATACAAGTGACAAGTGACAATTTTTCAAGTGGAACTTTTAATTTTTAACAACGAGCAAATGTGCTTTTTATTTCTAAGAGACATGACGTGATTTGTTTCTTCTATTTATAATATATTTATTTCATTAATCATATTTGTTGCAATGAAGTTTTCTTTTTTCTTTTAACAGGATCTTTTAATTTGACAAAAAGCAAAAATTCAGCATTTATTGCTCGTAAAAATCGTGTTCGTAATAGAAAGTGCAAATTCGGCATTTATTGCTTGAGAAACTCCCTTCTGAAATATTATGCGCGATTTCCCCATTTATTGCTTGTGATAGACCTATTCGAACCAGAAACGTTCATTCGGTATTTATTGCTTGTAAAGTCGTTTTCGAAATAGAAAACGTAAAATCGGCCTGTATTGCTTCTGCAGTCGTTTTCAAAATAAAAAATGTAGATTTGGCAGTTTTTGAAAGTTTTTTTCGAAATAAAAAGTAAAGGTAAAGAATACGGCATTGGATCTTACAATCCCTACCGGCGGTTCTTATCTTCGTTTCATGACCCTCTAGACAGGAAGTGTACCGAGGTGTTGGGGGCAACCCATTCTGTAATTTCGCATACCCTTCCTGTCTACCTGCCCCAGATTTCTCCAGGCGCCCATTTAGAGCTTGATCAACTCTGGCTGAGCTTACAGAATCACGCCACAACCCCCGTTCCAAAGCAAATAACCAGCAGCACCTTAATTATTTTATTTAATATTTTAGTTTAACCTTAATTATTTTAGTTTAATATGAATTCTGGGTTATTTTGAGTTATTATTCTCTTGTTTTTTTTTTTTTTTTTTTTTTTTTTTTTGATATGAAGTATTTTGGTCTCGTTTTTTTATTTTTTTTTCTTGAAAATGATGTTGTGGATGGAAAAAATATAAAGATAAATAACAATAATAGTGTATAATTTGTTGTGCGGTGTGGAGCGTACCGATTGTGTTTCGATTTCTTATGAATTGGTCTTGGCTTTCAATAATACTAGGCCTGGGAACAGTAGTAGTGCATTTTGGATTTTATGAAGATATTTATGTTTCTTTTTTGTTTTGTTTAGGTTTGAAGTGTGGAAGTGATGATACCAACTCGGCAAATGATGATAATGATAAGTGCAAGTTAACAGAACCTTTTCCTTCTCATATCCGTCACAAAATGATTTATGATAATGGTTAATTTAGAGTGGAATAGGTTGAAGGGGCTGGAGAATGATTCACTCAAAATTGAAGATATTGGGGGTGGGGTGCTCCATCGTGAATTTGATAGTAATTGTATTAGTGAGGAATATTTGAAAACCCGTTATAAGTTCCTTCAGGATCTGAATAATGATTATGACCCGAGTGACTTTTCGGTTTTTCATGTAAATTGCCAAGGTATTAGTACTTCATTTCAGTACCTGGAGGGAGTTCTGCAGACTCAAGGCTTACAGGTTTTGGCACTGACTGAGACATGGTTGAAGTCTCATACGTCATCTCTATTAGATGTTCCTAATTACCAACTGGTTTTAAAAAACAGGGAATTGCACCAACATGGAGGTTTAGCGGCATATATCAAGAGTGATCTTAATATCTTGCCGATGCCTTCCCTAACTAAACATAAGGAAATGGTGTTTGAGTCGATGGTTGTGCAAGTATCTAAGCTTAATTTTAAATGTGTTCTTGCTATTATTTATCGACCTCCGTCTAGTAGTCTCGTAGAATTTCTGAGTCTGTTAGAAGAGCAACTGGACCTGTTGAGTGGAACAAGACAGCCGTGTTTTGTGCGTGGTGACTTCAACATTGATTTGAAAAGTCTACATTCTAGTCAGAGAGTTAAGGAATTTCTAGATATGATGCTTAGCTACGGGCTTAAGCCTACTATAAACATCTGTACAAGAGTCACTGAGAATTCTGCGTCAATATTGGATAACATATTTGTGAATACTAAATATAAGTCACCTGCTGCTATGGTAAATAGTGTTTCAGATCATTTTGGAGTAATGATAACAGTGGTGCAAGTCCTAAAGTTGAATAAGGGACATCGTTGTAACATCATTAGGCCTATTATTGATTCTGAGGCTGTTGCCCGTTTTAAACTGGAAGTTGATAAGACTGAATTCAATTTTCTACAAGAGGAATATGATATCAATCGGAAATTTGATAAATGGTACGGTACACTAACAGGTTTACTTCAGAAGTGTGTTAAACCTAAAAAAGTTTAAAGATATCAATCAGCAAAGAAACCATGGATTACTAAGAGTCTACTCTTAAGTAGAGAAGACGAAACCATTTATATAAGGATTTGATCCCAAATAAAGGGACAACTACTAAGGATGATTATAAAGCATATAATAACATGCTAAACTGTCTCCTTCGGAAAGCTAAAGCGGATTATTTTGCTTTCAAGTTTCAAGAAGCAGAGGGAAATCCAGGCAAGACTTGGAAACTTATCAAGTATGTAATGAGCCCTAATCGGCCTCCCTCGGAGCTTCCAGATAGTGTGAATTACAATTCAGTTTGTGAGTATTTCTCTAATGTGGGCCATAATGTAGGATCCAGCATCCCAGTCCTGGCTGAAGATGGCGATTTTACACAATTCCTGCCTGATAAGAGCGAAGTGTCTGCTTATTTAAAGCCGGTTAAATTAAGCGAGTTGTGTGAAATGGTTAAAAATGTGAAAAACAGTGCAGCGGGATCGGATCTCATGACTGTGAAAGTTTTCCGTGCTATTTATCCTATTGTTTCTTGTCAGATGGTAATGCTAATAAATGAGTGTTTTAAGTCAGGTATTTTCCCTGATTGTCTGACGATTGCGAAAGTGAAACCGCTTTCTAAAGGGGGTGATAGTGGGAATTTAGGTAATTATAGGCTATTCCTCTTCTTCCTTTTATTTCTAGAATAATAGAGAGACTGATAAATGTAAGAATGATTAATTTCCTAGAATCTAAGTCTTTTTTTCGGTCTAGCCAGTTCGGATTTAGGAAAGGAATGTCAACTGAGCAAGCAGTGATCTTCTTGACGACATTTGTTAATAATCATTTAGATCGTGGTCTTAAAGTGGCATCCGTTTCCCTTAACATGATGAATGAATTTGATCGTGTTAATTATGCAATTTTAGTAAAGAAGTTAGATAGTTGTGGTATCCGTGGAAATTTTTGGAACTTAATAGATTATTCCTGAGTGAACTTATGCAGACTGTGCCAATTGAAAGCGAGACCTCTAGGCCCGCTGAGAGTGAAGGCCGGCGTTCCTCAAGGGGTAGTTTTGGGACCTCTTTTATTTTTGATTTATATCAATGATATTTACTGGTGCATTGAAGATATAATGATTTCGGATAAAGAGGATCGCAGACCCAGAACCTTAATTCCTAGTTTTGCTGACGATACACATTTTACAGTTGCTGTGAGGACGAAAAGTCAACTTCTACTAATTCTGAAAAAGGGAATGGAACAAATAGAAAAATAGATGAGAGTTTATAAACTTAAATTCAACCATAAGAAAAGTCAATTTTTGATTTACGGGAGAAGCGTAAATTACTACCCCTGGACTGAGAGACTAGAACTTTATGGGAAGGCTATAGAACGTGTTAGAGCAGTGAAGTTTCTTGGAGTGATAGTCGATGAGTGTTTGAGCTTCAAAGACCATAATAATCAAATTGCAACTAAGTTTGCCCGAAATTTGGGAATTATATGGAAGCTATAGCGTACTTTCCCAAGACCGGTTCTCAGAATGCAATAATTTCTCCCTTGTTCATCCGTATTTGATTTATTGTATATTGGTTTGGTCTTCAACGTTTGTGGGTCATCTATCGCAGATTAGAGTATTACAGAATAAAGCTGTAAGAGTAGCCTACTTACTGGAGATGATAAGCGTTCCTCGGTTAGAGCAAGGTATGCTGAACTGCATATTGTTCCATTTTTCGGATTGATTAAGTGTTATAATGCTCTTTTTATGTTTAAACATCAGAATAAAATGCTACCAATTTGCTTTCAAGATTTTTTTATGCCTGTTTCTAGTGTACATTCTTATAGTTTAAGACGTTCGAATGAATATAGACCACCTAAGCCTGTGACAACTAGGTCAATGTTTTGTATCCGCTATGTTAGCCCTCGTGCTTAGAATAGTCTGCCAGATGAGATCAAGAAGGTGACCGATGTCTCTGAATTTAGAAGTCTGTTGAAAGAACATTGTTAGAGGGTATATGGGGTGAGTAAGTCAGTTCTCCGGTCTCTTTTGCCTTTAATTTGTAATTTTTTTTTTTTTTGGTGTTTGGTTGATGGATAGTGAAGGAGAAGTTTAAAGATGTTGAGTGTTGAGAATTGTTGTGTTGATAGTGAGTAGGGGTGGCACTGTCGCTAGTTAGCAATTTTTATGTAACAGTTCTTTTTTGATGTTTTAATGCCTAGTTGGGGTAGTGATTTCTTGCACAAGCTTATCTTCTGGATTTTGTTATTTTTTGGTTGATGAATAAAACTTAATTTAAATTAAAAAAAAGAAAAAAAAAAAAAAAAAAAAAAAAAAAAAATTATGGCTTTTGGATTTCGTTTTCAAAATATTAAGTGCAAGTTCGGCAGTTACTGCTTGTGGAAATTATTTTTGAAATAGAAAGCACAAATTCGGCATTTATTGCTCCTTAAGTTGTTTTTCGAAACATAATAAGCAAGTTTGGTATTCATTGCTTATGAAAGTCTTTTTCGAAAAACCAATCTTATCTTACCCAAAGGCCTTCAAAATTTTTACAGAATCTACAAATTAGGACTTTTGCTTTTGAATTAAAATCAAGTTATTGGCATCAAGTCATGGCTAATTGGAGAGAAAAAGCCAAGACAGATAGTCTGAGCGATAGGCAAATCTGGTATAAGCCTTTTTTAGGATCCAGGTGCTCATTAAGAGCTGGGTCGACTCTGGCCAAATAACCAGCAACGCTAGGATTCGAACCCCTGCCCTCACGGACAAAGGATTTCAAGTCTTGCGTGCTAACTACTCGGTTATGATGGCTTTCCTAGCTTCGAATAAAAAGCACAAATTTCGTCCGTATTACCTGCGAAAGCCGTTGTCAAAATAGAAAAACCAAATTTGAGATTTATTGCTTGCGAAATTATTTACAAAAAAAAGCTGTCGATTCGGCAATTATTGCTTTGCAGAAGCCTTTTTCGAAATAGAAAGCACAAATTCAGAATTTTTTGCTTGTGAAATGATTTTCAAAATCACTTCACAAAGCACCAATTCGACATTTATTGCTTTTCGATTTCGTTTTTGAAATAGTAAGCGCAAGTTCGGCAGTTACTGCTTCTGGAAGTCATTTTTGAAATAGAGAGCACAAATTCGGCGTTGACAAACGCCGAATTTGTTGACAAACGCCGAAAATAATTCGTTTTACAAACATAATAAGCAAGTTTGGCATTCATTGCTTATGAAAGACTTTTTCAGAAAAACCTATCTTACCTTACTCGAAAGCCTTCAAAATTTTTACAGAATGTACAAATATTCACTTTTAGGACTTTTGTATTATATTAAATTAAATGACGCTTCCCAACCCACTCGAGAAAATAAATCTTAGACCACTCTTACCTCAAGCCCTCCCTCAATCTAAACTAAATAAACAAGTGCGTAGCCCCTTGGTCTTCCAACACCCCAGTTTGTTAGCAGGGCAACAAGTAGACTGAAGATTTTTTTCTCGGAAAAAATTACAATATTAGACATTATTTTGGCCTACTCACTATCCATTTCACTTCTTAGCAACCGGTCTGTTTATTGATTACCTCCCTGACCTACCTCACTCTCTGATACTAACCTGGCAACAATTTTCCTGTAAAAGAAAATTCTTTTAATATAGAAAATACATCTTTAAAGATAAGACTTATTAAGTTGAATACTGAGAAGGGAGATAATATTGCCGAGACAAGAGTATAAAGCCAGGATGTAAAGCAGTGGGAGAACATAATTTATTTTTGCTTTGATGAACGATATATTTTGAAAAATAACAAGGAGTTCTGGGGTAAGAGCAGTGGTGTAATTTCGTCAACATCCTGGGGAGTAGGCAAAGTTGGAGCCAATTTTTCTAAATCAAGTGAAAATGACATTGAAAACTGAAAAATGATCCATATATTACCATTATGGGAAAGATACACTAAAGAAAACTGACCTGTTTCTCTGGATGCTTGAATTATGCAGGCGTATCTTAGTTTTGACAAGATTGTTTGCAAAAACTAAATTTCAGCTTAGGGGCAAACTGAGGTATGGGAGGAGTCAAACTTGGGTCTGGAGGGGACAGTTGCCCTCTGCCCCATAGCAAATTTCGCCCCTGGGGAAGAGGCTGTAGGAGAAGCTACAATTTTTTTCCCCTGGAGAACGATGGATTTTGAAAAGTTGAAGGTATTCATGTTCAAAAATTCTGTGAAAAAGTTTGGTTGTAGACTGGGTTGTGTGAAAAGTTTGGGTTGTGAGAACAAAGTTGGGTTGTAGATAGACCCCGGCGCCGCGCCGGTGGATCGACCGAACAAGGCCGACGAGCGGCCGGGTCCACCGCCCCCGGAGTGCCGTAACGCCGCGGGCGCGCCGCAGGCCTGCCACCGCCGGCAGAGGCGGCGGTGTTCGGTCGAATTTAAATTATTTTTACGACAATTCTGTATTGCGTCAACCGCAAAGTCGGAGCTTTTCCTTCTCGTGTGGTTTAGTATTTCGATTTTCCTGATTAGAAATCAAGCGTAGCTTGCACCATCCCCGATTTTTTGGGTATTTCCCCGAAAATCTATGCGTCAACCCAAAAAAAAATTGCGTTCCCCAGATCCCCAAAAATCACGGTGCAACCTCTAGTGATTTATCACCAGTGACTTTCCCTGCCAAATATTACTTTGTATACCATAATTCTTCACTGCTCTCTTGTTCATTAATTTTCGTCTCTTTTGTTACCTTGCATAAAAACCAGACAGATGCAATATGCTATGGCAAATATTGCAATATTTGCAATATAACACAGTTCTTCATATGTTGACAAAAAAAAGTATCGTCTTTATGAAATGAGTTTAAATAGTTTCCCAATCGCTATTTCTTATATCATTCGTAGTCAAGAATTTTATTTTCAAGTTGAATAGAATTATAGAACGCAATCACTACTATACAGCTTCAGCCTTTTGTTGGATTTTGAAATTGGCAGCCGACAGATTGTTTCTACAGCTGAATTGTAAGTTTGCAGATTTTTTTTTTGTTGCTGTTTTTAGATAAGATTTTCTTAATGTTTAACGCTCAATTATTGAACACCTGACAGAAAATAAAATCTTCTTTCTGGAACATTTTTACCCCCCCCCCCCAAAAAAAAATAAAAGCGTTCGGTTGAGACAAAATTTAGCCATAGACTAAGCAATGTACAAGGTTGGGGAATTAAAGCGGAAGTTACCCCAAAAACATGATTCATAAATAAATTGTAAATTATTGCCTTGGGGGGAGGGGTGATAAGGGCCTATCATTTTAAAATGATAATACCTCACTTTTTTTAAATTGAAAGTAGGGATGCCAAGAGATATTTTTTTTTAATTTGAAGTGGAGACAGAAGAAAATGATATCAAATTCCCTGGGAAACCAGTGAAATATTTTGATAAACCCAGGCCCCCCCCATTAGGACTTGTTCATTGTCTTGGGTATTTTGCAATTTCTCATAGGCTACTGGCCTTATTTGGCTTTTGTGTGTGCTCCCTTTTAATTCGATTCTTTGGATATTTTTGTAGTCCACGGCGAATCTGTCAGTCTTTTTTCCCGTATTTTGATTTATATCAGTATATTTTTGACTGTTGTTTTGTTTTCTTTTTACAAATTTAATAATACCCTCAATATTTTTTTCTAGTTTCACTAATGGTTTTAGCATTATTTTTCGCGTTTTTTTTAACCATTTAGTGACCTTGTTAATTATTCAGTAAATTATTTTTCTAATGAAAGCTGAGACGGTATCCTATCAAGGTGGTATCCAGAGGGGGGGGGAGTTATTATAGAGGGGGGGGTAGGTGACAAAATAGGATGAACATTTCAACATCTTCCTGGAGCTACTTCAGTCTGCATATTATTTCATTTAATTACACTTAAAACAGACGAGCTTTTTCATTTTTTTACCTAAAAAAATAGCTGGCACTTCATTTTTCTTCATAGCGAATAAACTATTAAGTGTTTTTTGTGTCATTGTAATTGAAGTGCTCTCATGTGAAGTGTTCATCGTGTATTTTCCAATTTGATAAATTTACTCCTTATAGATACAGTTTATAATTTGACTTATATTGGGTATTTATCAGTGTATAATTTGGAATGAATCCCCAAAAGAAAAAATGAATAATATCCAAATGAGCAGCCAAAAGCGATAAAAAAGCAGCAGTTCAGCAGTAGAGATGCCTCAGGAGGTCCGATCAGGGCTCCTTATATGGGCATAGAGTCCCTAGGGAGAACACGTGGTTAATGGGGTCAATGACCTCTTTCTCCAGGTGTGTTTTTGGCACGCTCGAGGCGAATGTTATGATCCAGAAATAGTATTTGTTGTTTTTGGCACGCTAGGGGAGAATGTTATGATCCAGGAAAGAGTATTTGTTGTTGCTGGCACGCTAGGGGAGAATGTTATGATCCAGAAATAGTATTTGTTGTTGTTGTTCGAGGCAAATGTTGTGGGTTTCCAGGAAACAGTTAGATCACGTGTTTCCTTCTCAGCCAATCAGCGAGTCGTTTACATATGATTTCCCCGTTACATAACCATTCGCCCCTAAGATTTCGTTTATAACGGGTACGCATTGTGATAAAATTATCAGAAAGTATTTTGACACAGTGCAAACACCTAGAATGGATAAATTTGACTCTTTAGAAGCCATGCCAACTTCAATTTGCAATGTAAGTACATTTTTTATTTTCAAATAAAATTATTTTCCTTGGTCACCCTCCAGTATATTCAGGTAAATCCCCCCCCCACCATACAATACAAACATCACTATACAATCTTTATACTCGATAGAAAACATAAAATATATTCTTTTTACCCTCAAAACCTAACCCCATCCCCCATTGTTTTACAACCAAAATTCTCGCAAAAAGAAATAATTATCTTCGATAAAGTTAGCTTTTCCCTATTGTAATCTTTTCTCTAACTGAGACATCCGTCACTGTTGTTATTAACCGCTCTGGTTTGACACAAGGCTCCAGTGCGAGGTTAAAATTAGCTGTCACCCTTTTCCCTCTGTGTTTACGAACGCGGCAGCCAAAGTCAAAGGAACTGTTTCACCGTCAAAATTAAAACACTTTGAGACAATTGCAATAATTAAGCGCAGACGCGATGCTCTATTTTGGAGAAGTGAAACGGATTTTTTGAAGCTTTCTTTTGATAAAGTTTCCCTTATATTCCCAGGAGGGGAGCGTGAATCCAGGATTTTTGTTGGGGGAGGGGGTTAGCACTTTTAATAGTGACAAAATAGAAATGAAAAGATAATTGTTTCTTACTTCAGTGTCTAACCATTTCTTTTCGACATTTAGTGATTTTAGCTATAACATTTGAATAAAAGGCAGTAAGATATATTTTTTATTGATATGCCTTTCGCTTGAATATATCGCAAGATTAACTCAATGAGAGGGTAGACCTAGGGTGGGTGAATTTTCCTAAATTTAGGGGCGGGGGCGTGAATCCAGGATTTTTGTTGGGGAGGGGGTTAGCACTTTTAATAGAGACAAAATAGAAATGAAAAGATAATTGTTTTTATCATAATTATTTTCTATTTCAGTGTCAAACCATTTCTCTTTGATATTTTAGCGATTTTAGCTATAACATTTGAATAAAAGGCAGTAAGATATATTCTTTATTGATATGCCTTTCGCTTGAATATATCGCAAGATTAACTCAATGAGAGGTTAGACCTAGGGTGGGTTAATTTTCCTAAATTTAGGGGAGGGGGCGTGAATCCAGGATTTTTGTTGGGGAGGGGGTTAGCACTTTTAATAGTGACAAAATAGAAATGAAAAGATAATGGTTTTTGACTTTAGTGTCTAACCATTTCTCTTCGAAATTTTAGTGATTTTAGCTATAACATTTGAATAAAAAGGCAGTAAGATATATTCTTTATTGATATGCCTTTCGCTTGAATAAATCGCGAGATTAACTCAATGAGAGGGTAGACCCAGGGCGGGTTAATTTTCCTAAATTTAGGGGAGGGGAGCGTGAATCCAGGATTTTTGTTGGGGGAGGGGGTTAGCACTTTTAATAGTGACAAAATAGAAATGAAAAGATAATTCTTTTTTACCTTAATTGTTTTCGACTTCAGTGTCTAACCATTTCTCTTCGAAATTTAGTGATTTTAGCTATAACATTTGAATAAAAGGCAGTAAGATATATTCTTTATTGATCTGCCTTGCACTTGAATAAAAAACTGATCGTTCGTATAATAATGCTTTGAGTTATTTCTGAGAAAAGTTGAATTTATTATAATCAAACTATGATTTTCAGAGTTTAGGTTGCTTTCGACAAAGATTTCTCTTTACATACGGTAAATTTCCAGAAGGTGATTGATCCATGGCCCTTCTAAATGTGATAGAAGCTACTACACCCTGCTTCAATCTCTTTTTACGTATTCAAACTGAATGTTCGTATAACAATGCATTGAGTTATTCCTCAGAAAATTAACCCCTTCAAATATTTACTCAGAGGGGTGGGTACTGAAGTGTAAAACATTACTTATTTGACCATCATTTTCACAGTTTTCAAGTTGGGAATCTTCGAACACACTCCCTCCTTCTCAGTTTATCCTATGAAAGTGAGCTGTATTCGTTAGAGTTTCAGAAACATTACATATTTATTTAATTTAAGCACTTTTTTTCAGATATAATAATTTTTGGTGTGATTGACAAAAAATATATTGGTCTGAAATATTCCTCAACTGGCATTATTTTCGAAGCAGCTTTCTTACTCCTAGACAATCAACGACGTGAAATTCATAGCTATAAATGGAACATCAGATACAATATGTATAAGTAAGTAGAGAGGGAGGTGCTACTCCCAGACGACACCCCTGCTGCCACCTACAACTTTTTTTAACACCAAATATGGGCATAGCCTCCCACGAGAACCACGTGGTTTATGGTTTTCTCCCTGAGAATAAAAAAACAGGAATTTTCTCACATGAAAAAACATGAATTGTCTCACTTTTATAGTTGTTTTCTTGGATTGTTATGGGTTTTGGTCAATTTATTTGATGTTTTTAAAGGGTGTCAACAGCAATTCATGTATGTTTTATGGTTTTTGTCAGTGAGAATTTGAATAACAGGAACTTTCTCACATTTATGTCTGTTTTCTTGGATGGTTATGTGTGTTGGTCAATTTATTTGATGTTTTTCATTGATGTCAACAGCAATTCATGTCTGTTTTTATGGTTTTTGTCAGTGAGAATGAAAAAACAGAAACTTTCTCACATTTATGTCTGTTTTCTTGGATGGTTATGTATGTTGGTCAATTTATTTGATGTTTTTCATGGATGTCAACAGCAGTTCATATCTGTTTTATGGCTTTTGTCAGTGAGAGAGGAAAAACAGATACTTTCTCACTTTGATGGATGTTTTCTTGGATGGTTATATGTGTTGGTCAATTTATTTGATGTTTTTCATGGATGGTTATGGATGATTTATGGTTTTTGTCAGTGAGAATGGAAAAACAGGAACTTTCTCACTTTAATGGATTATTGAGTCTAATGGGAGCAGGTCAATGACACTTCCTTCATGTTGTTGCTCGAGGCGAATGTTATGAGTTTCCAGAAATTTGGAACACCTGTGTTGTCGACCTCAATTCCCGTATCGTGAATCAATAATTCCCCTCATAAACAACAAATTAATTCCTCTTTCTTGACAGATCAATCAACCAATGACATCATCTGTCAGACTTTAAAATTTTCGCCTAGAAACGATTCTCCAGGAATAGATCCAAGTCATTAATGTCTTTGCCTCGGAAACAATTCTACCGGTCGAACTCCAAAAGATATTAATAACCAAACGCCATGGAAACAATTCTCAAAGAAACATCTTAGCGATGAATTGTTTTAGCGCGGGAATCAGGGTTCTTATTAATTTGAAATGCCTCAGCGCAGAGATGCCAAAAACAAAAGGAACACGCTGAATTTACGTTTAGGGATTATTTGGGCGAAACTGTTTTAGACAGGTTATAGAATTATTTCGGCGAAACAGTTAGACACATTTTAAAAGATGATTTAAAAGATGAGTTTAGAAGAGGATTTGAGGGTGAAACTCTGTGGTCGTTATAATACACAAGTTCCATTTGAACAGTGTTGTGAGGTCCCCTACCACAACCCCAAAGGGTTCCGATCCCCCCACCCCAACCCCGAAGGAAGCCACCGGTCCTCAAAGGTACTCTGGATTCCCAAAGGGCCCCCGGCACCCCAAAGGCTCCTGAGCCACCATTTTAATACTTTTTTGAGGCTTTATTATATTTTTTCAGAACAAATTATTATTTTAGGGAATTATTTCGGCGAAACAGTTAGAGACATTTTAAAAGATGATTTTTGAAGAGATTTTAGAAGAGGATTTGAGGGTGAAACTCTGTGGTCGTTATAATACACTCCCAGCCCTCAAGGGCCCTCCGGATCCCAAAACGCCCTCCCCGGGTCCCCAAAGAGCCCCATCCCCATTTTTTAAATACTTTTTTGTGCATTTGAGACACAGAAGGGTCCCCACATTTCAAAGGGCTTTATTATATTTTTTCAGAACAAGTTTTTTTCTTAATGTCCTTCATAAACCAATTTTACAAGTTGAAGTAGTTATCTTTTCCCCCACAACTTTACTATAAGGCTTTTTTAATTACCCAATATCATGCAATACTTTTCAAAGGCATTTCAGAACATGTTTTTTTCTTAAGGTCCTTCCTAAACCCATTTTACATGTTGAAGTACTTATTTCCCCACAACTTTACTTTACGACTCTTTTGCACACCCAAACATCAAGCAATACTTTCCAAAAGGCTTTATTATATCTTTTCAGTACAAGTTCTTTTCTTAATAACCTTTTTAAACCAATTTTACAAATTCTAAATTTTTCCTTAGTAGAAGAAAAAGCTGTATCATAGTTGCGAATATTTTCTCGGAAGATAAGCAGTTCTATTTCAATTTTAAATTTTATCAATGAAGTTAAGAAAAGTTAAAGTACTCTTCTGAATTTTCTCAATGAAAAAGAAATTAGTTATTAATCAATTCTATTTTTTCCAAATAATATAAAAATTTTTCACTTCGGATCAAATTTTTCTCAAAGAGATGAAAAAATTTTAAATACTGTTCCTAATTTTTCACGGAAGATAGAAAAGTTCAAGTTCTCTTCTGAATTTTACCAAAGAACACACTCCAATTGTAATTTCTCCAGAGAAAATAAAAATCTTCCACTTCAGTTTTAAGTTCACCAAAGACATAAAGAAATTTAAAGTTTTATTCTAAATTTTTCCGTAGTAGATAGAAAAAGCTATAGCATACTTGTGAATATTTTCCCAGAAGATAAAAAGTTCTACTTCAATTTTTAATATTCTCAACGAAGTGAAGAAAAGTTCAACTTCTATTCTGAATTTTTTCAATGAAAAAGAAATTAGTTATTGATCATTTCCATTTTTCCAAATAATATAAATATTTTCCAACTTCAAAATGGGCACACACAAAAACTTAAACACACACACAAACTTACACACACACACACACACACACACACATAAACACACACACACACACACAAAAACTTACACACACACACAAAAACTTACACACACACAAAAACTTACACACGCACACAAAAACTTACACACACACAAAAAAAACTTACACAAAAGAACTTACACACACACAAAAACTTACACACACAAAAACTTACACATGCAAAAAAAACTTGCACACGCACACACAAAAATTGTGTGTGTAAATTTTTGTGTGTGTGTAATTTTTTGTGTGTGTGTAAGTTTTTATGTGTGTGTAAGTTTTTGTGTGTGTAAGTTTTTTGTGTTTGTGTGTGTGTGAGTTTTTGTGTGTGTGTGTGAGGTTTTGTGTGTGGGTAAGTTTTTGTGTGTGTGTGGTTAAGTTTTGTGTGTGTGTAAATTTTTGTGTGTGTGTAAGTTTTTGTGTGTATGTAATTTTATGTATTTGTGTGTTCTGATTTTTGTGTTCTGGCAAGAAATTGGCTTTCCTTTAACATACTTAGCCATAGTTAGTTGAAACTGTGCATAAATATCATAATTTTTAGTCTAATTGAGTGGCTGTTAAAGGAAAAATGAGCAATTAGTTTTGTAGGCTAAATATCTTTGCAGTTGATCAATACCCCCCTATTTCTCGAGGGGTGTTGACACACTAACGGCATTTAGACACTGTGGAGATGGTTAATAGGTGTTCTCGTTGACGGTTTTCGGTTGATTATCATAATTTTCATTAATACCACTTAATGATTTTTTGTTTTTTCCCAGGAAAAATACCTCGCCTCTTAAAATACTTATCCGTAGTTAGTTGAAACTGTGCAAAAATATCTTAATTTTTGTCTAATTGTGTGCGTGTGTAAATTGTGTATGTGTGTATGTGTAAGTGTGTGTGTGTTTGTGTTTGTGTGTGTGTTTGTTTTTTTGTTTTTTTGTGTGTTTGTTTTTTTTTGTGTGGGTGTTTTTGTTTTTTGGTTTTTTTTTGTGTGTGTGTGTTTGTTAGTTTGATTGCTTGTTTTTGTTTTTGTTTGTGTGTGTTAGTTTTTGTGTGTTTGTAATTTTGTGTTTGTGTTTTATTTTTTGTGTGTGTGTGTTATTTTTTGTGTGTGTGTGTAAGTTTTTTTGTGTGTGTTTAAGTTTGTGTTTGTGTAAGTTTTTGTGTGCGTGTGTAAGTTTTTTTGTCTGTGTGTTCTGATTTTTGTGTTCTCGCAACAAAATGGCTCGCCTTTAACATACTTAGCCGTAGTTAGTTGAAACTGTGCATAAATACCATAATTTTTAGTCTAATTGCGTGGCTGCTAAAGGAACAATGAGCAATTTTTTTCTGTAGGCTAAATATCTTCGCAGTTGATCTTTACCCCCCCTATTTTCCGAGGGGTGTTGACACACTGACGGTATTGTGACACTTTGGTGATGGTTAATCGTTGTTCTCGTTGACGGTTTTCGGTTGATTATCATCATTTTCATTAATACCACTTAATGATTTTTTGTGTTCTCGCAAGAAAAATACCTCGCCTTTTAAGATACTTATCCGTAGTTAGTTGAAAATGTGCATAAATATCGTAATTTTTGTCTATTTGTGTGTGTGTGTAAATTTGTGTGTGTGTGTGTGTGTTTTAGTTTTTGTGTTTGTGTGTGTGTGTGTGTGTTAGTTGTTGTGTTTGTTTTTTTTTGTGTTTGTGTTATTTTTTGTGCGTGTGTGTGTGTGTGTGTGTGTGTGTGTAAGTTTTTTTTTGTGTTTGTGTATGTTTGTATGTGTATGTAATTTTT
The DNA here is from genome assembly GCF_049724085.1 of Artemia sp. Qi Xiang Cuo. Taxonomy (NCBI): domain Eukaryota; kingdom Metazoa; phylum Arthropoda; class Branchiopoda; order Anostraca; family Artemiidae; genus Artemia; species Artemia sp. Qi Xiang Cuo. The sequence continues at coordinate 15,881,077 of NC_142807.1, forward strand.
TTTGTGTGTGTGTTAGTTTGTGTGCGTGTTTAAGTTTTGGCGTGTGTGTGTTAGTTTTTGTGTGTGTGTATGTTTTTTTGTGTGTGTGTTAGTTTTTGTGTGTGTGTAATTTTTTGTGTGTGTGTAAGTGTTTGTGTGTGTGTGTTAGTTTCTTTGTGTGGGTGTCAGTTTTTTTGTGTATCTGGAAGTTTTTGTGTGTGTAAGGTTTTGTTTACTTGTGTAAGTTTTTGTGTGTGTTTGTTCTGATTTTTGTATTCTTGGAACAAAATGGCTCGCCTTTAACATACTTTACCGTAGTTAGTTGAAACTGTACATAAATATCATAATTTTTAGTCTAATTGCGTGGCTGTTAAAGGAGAAATGAGAAATTATTTTTGTAGGCTAAATATCTTTGCAGTTGATCAATAACCCCCTATTTCTCGAGTGGTGTTGACACACTAACGGAATTTAGACACTGTGGAGATGGTTAATAGGTGTTCTCGTTGACGGTTTTTGGTTGATTATCATCATTTTCATTAATACCACTTAATGATTTTTTGTGTTCTCGCAAGAAAAATACCTCGCCTTTTAAGATACTTAGCCGTAGTTACTTGAAACTGTGCATAAATATCGTAATTTTTGTCTAATTGTGTGTGTGTTTGTGTGTGTAAGTTTTTGTGTTTGTGTGTGTGTGTGTATGTTTTTGTGTGTGTTAGTTTTTTTGTGTGTGTGTGTTTGTGTGTGTTTGTTTGTTTGATCGTGTGGTTATTTTTTTTGTTTATTTTAATTCTTTTTGTGTGTGTGTGTAATTTTTTGTGTGTGTTTGTAAGTTTTTGTGTGTGTGTGTATGTGTTTGTGTATATAGTTTAGTTTTTGTGTGTGTGAAAATTTGTTTGTGTGTGTTTTAGTTTTTGTGTGTGTGTCAGTTTTTGTGTGTGTGTAAGTTTTTGTGTGTGGGTGTTAGTTTTTTTGTGTGTGTGTAAGTTTTTGTGTGTGTAAGTTTTTGTGTGTGTAAGGTTTTTTGCGTGTGTGTGTGACTTTTTGCGTGTGTGTGTTTGTTTTTGTGTGTGTGTGTTATTTTTTTTGTGTTTATGTATGTTTTTGTGTGTGAGTTTTAGTTTTTTTGGTTTTGATAGTTTTTTTTTTGTGTGTGTGTGTTTAATTTTTGGTGTTTTTGTTTAATTTTTTGTGTGTGTGTTATTTTTATTTGTTTGTAAGTTTTTTTTATTTGTTATTTTTTTTGTGTGTAAATTTTTGTGTGTGTGTTTGCAAGTTTTGCTTGCGTGTGTAAGTTTTTGTGTGTGTAAGTTTTTGTGTGTGTTCAAGTTCTTTTGTGTAAGTTTTATGTGTGTGTGTGTAAGTTTTTGTGTGCGTGTGTTAGTTTTTTTGTGCGTGTAAGTTTTTGTGTGTGTGTGTAAGTTTTTTTGTGTGTGTGTGTGTGTGTAAGTTTTTGTGTGTGTGTGTGTGTGTGTGTGTAAGTTTTTGTGTGTGTGTGTGTTTGTAAGTTTTTGTGTGTGCCCATTTTGAAGTTGGAAAATATTTATATTATTTGTAAAAATAGAAATGATCAATAACTAATTTATTTTTAATTGAAAAAATTCAGAATAGAAGTTGAACTTTTCTTCACTTCGTTGAAAAAATTAAAAATTGAAGTAGAACTTTTTATCTTCTGGGAAAATATTCACAAATATGCTATAGTTTTTTATATCTACTACGGAAAAATTTAGAATAGAACTTTAAATTTCTTTATGTCTTTGGTGAACTTAAAACTGAAGTGGAAGATTTTTATATTCTCTGGAGAAATTACAATTGGAGTGTGTTCTTTGGTAAAATTCAGAAGAGAACTTGAACTTTTCTATCTTCCGTGAAAAATTAGGAACATTATTTAAATTTTTTTCATCTCTTTGAGAAAAATTTGATCCGAAGTGAAAAATTTTTATATTATTTGGAAAAAATAGAATTGATTAATAACTAATTTCTTTTTCATTGAGAAAATTCAGAAGAGAACTTTAACTTTTCTTAACTTCAATGATAAAATTTAAAATTGAAATAGAACTGCTCATCTTCCGAGAAAATATTCGCAACTATGATTTAGCTTTTTCTTCTACTAAGGAAAAATTTAGAATTTGTAAAATTGGTTTAAGAAGGTTATTAAGAAAAGAACTTGCACTGAAAAGATATAATAAAGCCTTTTGGAAAGTATTGCTTGATGTTTGGGTGTGCAAAAGAGTCGTAAAGTAAAGTTGTGGGGAAATAAGTACTTCAACATGTAAAATAGGTTTAGCAAGGACCTTAAGAAAAAACCATGTTCTGAAATGCCTTTGAAAAGTATTGCATGATATTGGGTAATTAAAAAAGCCTTATAGTAAAGTTGTGGGGGAAAAGATAACTACTTCAAGTTGTAAAATTGGTTTATGAAGGACATTAAGAAAAAAACTTGTTCTGAAAAAACATAATAAAGCCCTTTGAAATGTGGGGACCCTTCTGTGTCTCAAATGCACAAAAAAGTATTAACAAAATGGGGACGGGGCTCTTTGGAGACCTGGGGAGGGCATTTGGGGATCCGGAGGGCCCTTGAGGGCTGGGTGGTCCTTTGGGAGCATTGGGAACCTTCGGGGACTGGGGTAGAGGACATAACGACACTGTTCAAATGGAACTTATCTATTATAACGACCACAGAGTTTCACCTTCAAATCCTCTTCTAAAATCTCTTCGAAAATCATCTTTTAAAATGTTTCTAACTGTTTCGCCAAAATAATTCCCTAAAATAATAATTTCTTCTGAAAAGATATAATGAAGTCTTAAGAAAGTATTAAAATGGTGGCTCAGGAGCCTTTGGGGTACGGGGGGCTCTTTGGGAATCCGGAGTACCTTTGAGGACCGGTGGCTTCCTTCGGGGTCCGGGTGGGGGGATCGGAACCCTTTGGGGTTGTGGCAGGGGACCTCACAACACTGTTCAAATGGAACTTGTGTATTATAACGACCACAGTTTCACCCTCAAATCTTCTTCTAAACTTATCTTTTAAATCATCTTTTAAAATGTCTCTAACTGTTTCGCCGAAATAATTCCATAACCTGTCTAAAACAGTTTCATCCAAATAATCCCTAAACGTAAATTCAGCGTGTTCCTTTTGTTTTTGGCATCTCTGCGCTGAGGCATTTCAAATTAATAAGAACCCTGATTCCCGCGCGAAAACAATTCATTGCTAAGATGTTTCTTTGAGAATTGTTTCCATGGCGTTTGGTTATTAATATCTTTTGGAGTTCGACCAGTAGAGTTGTTTCCAAGGAAAAGACATTAATGACTTGGATCTATTCCTGGAGAATCGTTTCTAGGCGAAAATTTTAAAGTCTGACAGATGATGTCATTGGTTGATTGATCTGTCAAGAAAGGGGAATTAATTTGTTGTTTCTAAGAGGAATTATTGATTCACGATAGGGGAATTGATGTAGACAGCACAGGTGTTCCAAATTTCTGGAAACTCATAACACTTGCCTAGAGCAACAACCTGAAGGAAGTGTCTTTGACCTGCCCCCATTAGACTCAATAATCCATTAAAGTGAGAAAGTTTCTGTTTTTCCATTCTCACTGACAAAAACCATAAATCATCCATAACCATCCATGAAAAACATCAAATAAATCGACCAACACATATAACCATCCAAGAAAACATCCATCAAAGTGAGAAAGTTTCTGTTTTTCCATTCTCACTGACAAAAGCCATAAAACAGATATGAACTGCTGTTGACATCCATGAAAAACATCAAATAAATTGACCAGCACACATAACCATCCAAGAAAACAGACATAAATGTGAGAAAGTTCCTGTTTTTTCATTCTCACTGACAAAAACCATAAAAACAGACATGAATTGCTGTTGACATCAATGAAAAACATCAAATAAATTGACCAACACACATAACCATCCAAGAAAACAGACATAAATGTGAGAAAGTTCCTGTTATTCAAATTCTCACTGACAAAAACCATAAATCATCCATAAATTACTGTTGACATCCATGAAAAACATCAAATAAATTGACCAACACACATAACCATCCAAGAAAACAACCATAAAAGTGAGAAAACCCATGTTTTTTCAAGTGAGAAAATTCCTGTTTTTTCATTCTCACTGAGAAAACCATAAACCACGTGGTTCTCGTGGGAGGCTATGCCCATATTTGGTGTTAAAAAAAGTTGTAGGTGGCAGCAGGGGTGTCGTCTGGGAGTAGCACCTCCCTCTCTACTTAAGTACAAGAAAAACAGATGGAGTCCAACACTAAATTTTATAAATCGAAATGGCTTTTACGCTAAAACCATACGACCACATAATGAAAATGGCTATGAAATAAAACATGTACAAGAGGAAATTCAGGAAATATGCAGTTTTTTCGGTGTGCAAGCTGTTTATGTTAAGGGAAACGTGCCAACTGATAAACTCTTACTAGAAAAATGTGATCAAAACATAGCATTATTCAATTTAGAAGACTTCAAATGTGAAAAATACCTGTATTCAGTACATGACCCAGAAGATGAAGTTAGATATTTCACTCAATGGATACCGGAAAAGATGCCTGACAAGGAAAAATGCATCAGATATCCAAACACCTAAACTTGCTCTTCCTCATATCAAATGGATTAAGCCCTTTTTTTTAAATATGTCATTATGTATTTTTTTTTTAAATATGTCATGATGTATTTTTTCAAATGTTTTTAAATATGTTTAGACATAAAATATTTTAAGCCTCAGTCGTTTTTATTCTTTAGAATACTTCATCGCCAAAAAAATTAAACTTTCAGGTTAAAAATTTCTAGGAGTAAACATTCAAGTTCAGCATGTTGGAGAACCCTAAATAATCACCACTATAAAGGTAAGTTAATACTAAAAGGTTAAAAAAAAAAAAATTCTGAAATCACACTTTCAGATTCATCATGTCAGGAAACACACTTTCAGATTCAGCATGTCTGGAAACAGTCTTTCAGGTTCAACACGTTAGAGAACCTAAAATGATAAGTTAACTCTAAAATATTATAAAATTTCTCTGAAATCATACTTTCAGATTCGGCATGTCAGGGAACACTTGGGTGAAACTCTATGGTCGTTATGATATAATATTTCCATTTGAACACTGTTTTGAGGTCCCATAGCCCAACCCAAAGGACCCCGACGCCCAAACCCCAACCCGAAGGAACCCAACCCTAAATACTCACCACTATAAAGGTAAGTTAATCCTAAAAGGTTAAAAAAAAATTCTGAAATCACACTTTCAGATTCATCATGTCAGGGAACACACTTTCAGATTCAGCATGTCTGGGAACACACTTTCAGGTTCAACACGTTAGAGAACCCTAAATGATAAGTTAACTCTAAAAGATTAAAGAATTTCTCTGAAATCACACTTTCAGATTCAGCATGTCAGGGAACACTTGGGTGAAACTCTATGGACGTTATAATATACAAGTTCCATTTGAACAATGTTTTGAGGTACCATAGCCCAACCCCAAAGGACCCCGACGACCATACCCCAACCCGAAGGAACCCCCCCGGTCCCCACAGGCCCCAGGCCCCCCGGTCACCACAATGCCCACCAAAGGACACCGAACCCAAAGGCCCACGTTCAACATACGAGGTGCGCACACGTTCAACTCGGTAAAGAGAAATTTTTACGAGGTGAGTTCAAGAGTCGTGTTTAATATATTCAGGACTATCATCAATATGGAAAGGACTACCCCCTCCTCAGTCCCCGCCTTTTTCGCTAAAGATTGAGTTTTGTACCACAATTGATTTTTAAGAACTGCCGCTTGCTGTTAAAAATACCCCATCCACAATAAGATAGAGGTGTCAGTCAGTAGCACTAGTCCATGCGTAGAAGAGGGAGGTGTCAGTAAGATGATATATAAGAGGGAGGAGAGATGCAATAAGAGGAAGGTGTCACAGAGTACCACTCCATTCCCATGGGTAGTCAAAACATATTCCTCCACAGAAAGGGAGGTTAGGGAAGGCATGCCTCTTTCATATTTACTTAAATATTCTGCTGTAGAATATTCAAGCATAGAAGAGCATTATTAAGGCTTCAGACCCCCTCCCCCAAACAGGAAAATGCAGTAAGGCACCCCTAATAGTGCCATTGTTAGTATTACTATTAATAAACAGTCTATAATAACCATTTATTTCACATGGACTGTATGTTTCGTGGCAAATACGCCACCTGATGAAATAATGACCCTAAAAAAAGAAGGTCAAATAAGTTGCTTTAGGATAGTTGTGCTAAATTGCTGCTAGGCTGGACACAATATGTGAGTGGATGAAACCGCGTTTGGAGACTCTGGTAATTTCAATTCGAACCTCCGTGTCTCAAGGCCTTCTTCAGCAGGAAACGACGATCCCTGTGGTAAATATAGCCAGGAAACTGATACGGCCTTGTGCGGTGCTAATCAAAGTCCTTTGTGCTGCGAGAAACTATCTATTTGCAGCATCGATACTTTCAGCCAAACTTTTTTTTAACTAAAGCATTAATTAGAAAAATTAGAAAAAATTATCACGCAAAAAACTGCGGGCGCTAGAGGAATACGGGTATATTTTTGATTTTATATTGAGAGCAGATAAATTTTTAAATAACAGCTCAACAATACGAATAATGCATTTTTTCTATATATATTTTTTAAGAATTACCAATTGTTAAACATTTTCTAAAGCATTGAGATCTTTACAAAAATGAGAACATTGCGTAACACTAATGGCGAGAGAAAATTTCTGATTGCAATTTTGAATTCAGTATTATTAGCAAAAACAAATTATCTTGAGTTAGAATTTATTTATCAATAGTGACATCATCCTGAAAAATATTGTAACCCCACCAAATTGCGACAAGAACTCTAATAGAAGATAGTCCTGAGGCAAATGATTATTGTATTAAATTCTAAACCTTATGTACACACTGTTCAAGAATTAGACAGAAGTCTTATTATTATTAAAGATTAATACATACAAGCGTTTTACAGTATAAACACGCAATCAACAAACACATTAAGAATATACAAATACACAAATCAAGATAAGCAAATATCTCATGTGTTTATTGAAGTTTTTTGTCTCCCCTCCCCCCCCCCCCCGAAAAAATCCTGGAAACGGTCCTGGTCAAGAAAGTGAGTTTTTGGGCCACAATATTATACGAGAAATATGTCTTTGGGAAAGATCAGTATCGCATCCATACCTCAGCATGCCTCTGGTCTCAACAATGTGTGCGTTCGAATTAAAATGTTAAAAAGTAACTTGAAGGAGTAGCTAGAGTATCACATTGAGCAGGGCATATCGGAGGGGAAAGGAGTCCAATCACGGTAAATATAGTTTCAATAGAGTAAAGCAATTGCAAAAGATATTTTCATTACTTTTCATTCTCCAGAATTCTTCCGAGGAAGGGGGAGGGGGTCCAAATTCCCAGAGTTCCTGGCTACAACCCAATGCAAAAGCATATCTAACAAAAAAATCATGACAAAATAAATTCTCTTCTGTTTTTAGGGTTGTTTTGCTAAACTGTATAAACTGTAAGTTTTACAAAGGAGAAAAACAATTAATTTGATCGAAATGCTAATATATTTGTGAACACTTCGGTGTTTTTTTTAAAATATTAAATCACTGCTGGTATTAATTTTTAAAATCTTCTTTGAGTGATCTTAATATTTTGAAAGGTAAAAAATAATTATTTTTTTTTATTTTGAGAGGAACAAGAGATATATACATAAAATGCAGTGGAATTGGAACTAAATAAAAAAATGAGCCTAGAAAAACTAAAATCATGGTCTTAGAGATATAAAAACCAAAAATCACCATCTTAGAGATATGAAAACCAAAAATCACGGTCTTAGAGATATAAAAACCAAAAACCACGGTCTTAGAGTGTTAGAGATATAAAAACCAAAAATCACGGTCTTAGAGATATAAAAACTAAAAATCACGGTCTTAGAGATATAAAAGTTCTCATTTGGCATTTGACCTATGAACATCTATTGATACTTAAGCAAGATTAAATTTGGAATAAATTACAGTGACCGACAGTTTCGCAATAAGTGAAATTATAAATTGATATTTACGGATTATTTTACCATTGGATATATTTACTCACTCATATAAGGTGCTCTATTATTCTACCATCATTTTAATTTGATTTTATAATTTGATTATAATTCAATTTTAATAATAAGCGAGCAGAAAAGGGGAGTTTCTTGTCGCAAGGGCCATTGTACCTGTTGGGAGTGTTACTCCCTTAAATTGCGGGGTTCTGGTAGCAAGAAACTACGCTTCCTTCACTTATTGGTATCTGACCCCAGAAACTCTTGATATTTCGTTCATTATGGGCGGAAAAAGTGATGCAGGTAACGGTGGAAAGATTATTATCAATCCTGTGCTGAACTACATTTCACACTCGATGAGAACGGGGGAAAAAGTGGAAGTGATTATTGCAAAAGCCGTGAGTTTCTTCTCGTTTGATAATATTATTGACGCAAAGACTTTACTCCACCAGGAGTTGAAAATTGAAAGTCGCCTAATCAGACATAGTAAGAAGGAGGAAGAAAATGTTATAGACATTTGAGTAGGAATGACAGTACCAGCGCGAAACGTACACATGTGCTGCCATCTACAATTGAGTCTAACGGGACCTAACCACATAGACAATGTTATTGATCCGCGAAGGGGAGAGAATTTCTAAGAAATTTATTTGCATAATCGAGAGGAATTATTGATGCATAAAAGGGGAATTTTTTTGTGTTTCTAGGAGAATTATTGATCCATGAAAGGGGAATTTATTTGTTGTTTCTTAAGGGAATCATTAATCAACTAACGGAAATATAAACGACATCACTTGTTTCCTAGGAATTATGCGAGATTCTAAAGAGATAAAAATTCCTTTTTGAAATATGGCTTCTCTGATCTTTACTGACCGATATAAATTGATATTCTATTTTTAAATATGGATTCTCTGATCTTTAGGTCAGAGAGATAAATTGATATTCTATAAGAGCCTTAATAGTCTAGCTAGGAACACCTTCGAGATGAAGACAGATTGAATATATTTTACGCGGGAAAGGGTTTCCTAGGAATTTCAAATGTGACAGCGCAGGGATGCCGAAACAAAGGAACAAGCAGAAATTACTTTTAAAGAATTCTTTGGGCGAAACAGTTTGAGACATTTTAGAAGATGATTTAGGCGAAACAGTTCGAGACATTTTAGAAGATGATTTGAGCGAAGCAGTTTGAGACTTTTAGAAGATGATTTTAGAACACGATTTAGAAGATGATTTGGGGTGAAACTCTGTGGTCGTTATAATAAATCAAACAAACAAAACTTAAAAACAATAGGGAAATTTTTTCCAAGACAGTGCAATTTAAATCGGTGAATATTTCGGCCCTATGTCCAAGGGCCGCCTTCAGCACAACATTAAAGAAAAAATATATATATAAAAACAAACTTACATTAAAATACGAAGTTTAAACTAAAAATGCCTTTAAAAAACTCTTTTAAAAAACCTTTAAAACAGCCCTAGTATCCTTACTTCAACGAAGTTCAACCAGGTTGAGTCCTGGTTGAAATTCGTTGAAGTAAGGATACTAGGGCTGTTTTAAAGGTTTTTTAAAAGAGTTTTTTAAAGTTAGTTTAAACTTCGTATTTTAATGTAAGTTTGTTTTTATATATATTTTTTCTTTAATGTTGTGCTGAAGACCGCCCTTGGACATAGGGCCGAAATATTCACCGATTTAAATTGCACTGTCTTGGAAAAAATTTCCCTATTGTTTTTAAGTTTTGTTTGTTTGATATGGAAAGGCAGTGTGGTCTTCGTCAATATTTTGGTCGTTATAATACGCAAGTTCCATTTGAAGAGTGTTACGAGGTCCCCTACCCCAACCCCAAAGGGCCCCCCGGTGTCCCCAAAGGGCCCCGACGCCCCCAATGTGCCCCTGAGCCCCAGCAGACCCCCGTGCTCCCAAATGCCCCGATCCCCCAAAGGCCCCCCGGGTCCCCAAAGTTCCCCAGGCCCCCAAAGTTCCCCAGGCCCCAAAAGACCCCCCGGGCCCCTCCCTGTCTCCCTCCCTTTTTTTAGTTTTTTTGTTTTTTCGGACTGATTTTTTTTAGACTTAGAAATTACCCAACATTTTTCCGGTTTTTTCTTAAACCCCTTGGCATAGAGTTTTTAGCCAAGAGTCTTAGCTTAGTTTTATTTAGAGTTGAAGTTTAGCTTAGTTATAGTTAAGAGTTTAAAGTTTTACCTTAGAGTCTTAGCTTAGAGTTTTAGTTAGAGTTCTAGTTTAGTTTTAGTTAAGAGTTTTAGCCTCGAGTCTTAGCTTAGAGTTTTAGATAGAGTTCTAGTTTAGTTTTAGTTAAGAGTTTTAGCTTAGAGTTTTAGCCTAGAGCCTTAGCTTGGAGTTGTAGCCTAGAGTCTTAGCTTATATTTTTAGTTAGAGTTGAACTTTACTTTAGTTTTAGGTAAGAGTTTAGAGTTTTAGCTTAGAGTTTTCGTTAGAGTTCTAGTTTAGTGTAGTTTTAGTTAAGAGTTTAGAGTTTTAGCCTAGAGTCTTAGTTAGAGTTGAAGTTTAGTTTAGTATTAGTTAAGAGCTTAGAGTTTTAGCTTAGAGTATTAGCTTAGAGTTTTAGTTAATGTTCTAGTTTAGTTTAGAGTTTTACCTTAGAGTCTTAGCTTAGAGTTATAGTTAGAGTTGAAGTTTAGTTATAGTTAAGAGTTTTGAGTTTTAGCCTAGAGTCTCAGCTTAGAGTTTTAGTCAGAGTTCTAGTTTATTTTAGTTTTAATTAAGAGTTTTAGCCTAGAGTCTTAGCTTAGAGTTTAGTTAGAGTTTAAGTTTAGTTATAGTTAAGAGTTTAGAGTTTTAGTTTAGAGTCTTAGCTTAGAGTTTTAGTTAGAGTTCTACTTTAGTTTAGTTTTAGTTAAGAGTTTAGAGTTTTAGCTTGGAGTCTTAGCTTAGAGTTCTAGTTTAGTTTATTTTTAGTTAAGAGTTTAGACTTTTACCTTAGAGTTTTATTAAGAGTTCTAGTTTAGTTTATTTTTAGTTAAGATTTTAGAGTGCTACCTTAGAGTCTTAGCGTAGAGTTTTAGTTGGGTTCTAGTATAGTATAGTTTTATTTAAGAGTCTAGAGTTTTACATTAGAGTCTTAGCTTATAGTTTTAGTTAGAGTTTAAGTTTATTTTATTTATATTTAATAGTTTAGAGTTTTACCCTAGAGTCTTAGCTTAGAGTTTTATTTAGAGTTCTAGTTTACTTTAGTTTTAGCTAAGAGTTTAGAGTTTTACCTTAGAGTCTTAGCTTAGAGTTTTAGTTAGAGTTCTAGTTTAGTTTAGTTTTAGTTAAGAGTTTAGAGTTTTACCTTAGAGTCTTAGCTTAGAGTTTTAGTTAGAGTTGAAATTTAGTTATAGTTAAGAGTTTAGAGTTTTAGCTTGGAGTCACAGCTTAGAGTTTTAGTTAGAGTTCTAGTTTAGTTTACTTTTAGTTAAGAGTTTAGAGTTTTACCTTAGAGTTTTAGTTAGAGTTCTAGTTTAGTTTAGTTATAGTTAAGATTTTAGAGTTTTAGCTTAGAGTCTTAGCTTAGAGTTTTTGCTAGAGTTCTAGTTTAGTTTTATTTTAGTTAAAAATTTAGAGTTTTAGCTTAGAGTCATATCCTAGAGTTTTAGTTAGAGTTCTAGTTTACCTTAGTTTTAGTTAAGAGTCTTAGCCTAGAGTCTTAGCTTGGAGTTTTAGTTAGAGTTGAAGTTTAGTTTAGTAATAGTTAAGAATTTAGAGTTTTCGCTTAGAGTCTTAGCTTAGAGTTTTTGTTACAGTTCTAGTTTATTTTAGTTTTAGTTAAGAGTTTAGACTTTTACTTTAGAGTCTTTGCATAGGGTTTTGGTCAGAGTTGAAGTTTACTTTAGTTTTAGTTAAGAGCTTTGAGTTTTCGCTTAGAGTTTTAACTTAGAGTTTTTGTTAGAGTTTTAGTATAGTTTACTTTTAGTTAAGAGTTTGGAGTTTTACCTTAGAGTCTTAGCTTAGAGTTTTAGCTAGAGTTGAAGTTTAGTTTAGTTATAGTTAAGAGTTTAGAGTTTTTACCTTAGAGTCTTAGCTTAGAGTTTTAGTTAGAGTTCTAGTTTAGTTTTAGTTAAGAGATTTAGCTTAGAGTTTTAGACTAGAGTCTTAGCTTAAAGTTTAAGCTAGAGTTCTAGTTTAGTTTTAGTTAAGAGTTTTAGCTTAGAGTTTTAGCCTAGAGTCTTAGATTAGAGTTGTAGCCTAGAGTCTTAGCTTATATTTTTAGTTAGAGTTGAACTTTAGTTTAGTTAAGAGTTTAGAGTTTTACCTTAGAGTATTAGCTTAGAGTTTTATTTAGAGTTCTAGTTTACTTTAGTTTTAGATAAGAGTTTAGAGTTTTACCTTAGAGTCTTAGCTTAGAGTTTTAGTTAGAGTTCTAGTTTTGTTTAGTTTTAGTTAAGAGTTTATAGTTTTAGCTTAGAGTCTCAGCTTAGAGTTTTAGTTGGAGTTGAATTTTAGTTACAGTTAAGAGTTTAGAGTTTTATCTTGGAGTCGAAGCTTAGAGTTTTAGTTAGAGTTCTAGTTTAGTTTAGTTTTAGTTAAGAGTTTAGAGTTTTAGCTTAGAGCTTTAATTAGAGTTCTAGTTTAGTTTAGTTAAGATTTTAGAGTTTTAGCTTAGAGTTTTTGTTAGAGTTCTAATTTAGTTTTATTTTAGTTAAAAATTTAGAGTTTTAGCTTAGAGACATATCTTAGAGTTTTAGTTAGAGTTCTAGTTTAGCTTAGTTTTAGTTAAGAGTTTTAGCCTAGAGTCTTAGCTTGGAGTTTTAGTTAGAGTTGAAGTTTAGTTTAGTAATAGTTAAGAATTTAGAGTTTTCGCTTAGAGTCTTAGCTTAGAGTTTTTGTTACAGTTCTAGTTTATTTTAGTTTTAGTTAAGAGTTTAGAGTTTTACTTTAGAGTCTTTGCATAGGGTTTTGGTCAGAGTTGAAGTTTACTTTAGTTTTAGTTAAGAGCTTTGAGTTTTAGCTTAGAGTTTTAACTTAGAGTTTTTGTTAGAGTTTTAGTATAGTTTACTTTTAGTTAAGAGTTTGGAGTTTTACCTTAGAGTCTTAGCTTAGAGTTTTAGTTAGAGTTGAAGTTTAGTTTAGTTATAGTTAAGAGTTTAGAGTTTTTAGCCTGGAGTATTAGCTTAGAGTTTTTGTTAGAGTTCTAGTTTAGTTTTAGTTAAGAGTTTTAGCTTAGAGTTTTAGCCCAGAGCCTTAGCTTGGAGTTTTAGCCTAGAGTCTTAGCTTAGAGTTTTAGTTAGAGTTGAAGTTTAGTTTAGTTATAGTTAAGAGTTTAAAGTTTTAGCTTAGAGTCTTAGTTAGAGTTCTACTTTAGTTTAGTTTTAGTTAAGAGTTTAGAGTTTTAGATTGGAGTCTTAGCTTAGAGTTTTTGTTAATGTTCTAGTTTAGTTTAGTTTAGAGTTTTACCTTAGAGTCTTAGCTTAGAGTTTTAGTTAGAGTTGAAGTTTAGTTTAGTTTTAGTTAAGAGTTTAGAGTTTTAGCTTAGAGTCTTAGCTTAGAGTTTTTGTTAATTTTCTAGTTTAGTTTAGTTTAGAGTTTTACCTTAGAGTCTTAGCTTAGAGTTTTAGTTAGAGTTCTAGTTTAGTTTAGTTTTAGTTGAGAGTTTTAGCCTAGAGTCTTAGCTTAGAGTTTAGTTAGAGATGAAATTTAGTTATAGTTAAGAGTTTGGAGTTTTAGTTTAGAGTCTTAGCTAAGAGTTTTAGTTAGAGTTCTACTTTAGTTTAGTTTTAGTGAAGAGTTTAGAGTTTTAGCTTGGAGTCCTAGCTTAGAGTTCTAGTTTAGTTTAGTTTTAGTTAAGAGTTTAGACTTTTACCTTAGAGTTTTAGTTAGAGTTCTAGCTTAGTTTAGTTTTAGTTAAGAGTTTAGAGTTTTATCTTGGATTCTTAGCGAGTTCTAGTTTAGTTTAGTTTTAGTTAAGAGTTTAGAGTGTTATCTTAGAGTCTTAGCTTAGAGTTTTAGTTAGAGTTCTAGTTTAGTTTAGTTTTAGTTAAGAGTTTAGAATTTAACCTTAGAGTCATAGCTTAGAGTTTTAGTTAGGGTTGAAGTTTAGTTTAGCTATAGTTACGAGTTTAGAGTTTGACCTTAGAGTATTAACTTAGAGTTTTAGTTAGTTCTAGTTCAGTATAGTTTTAGTTATTAATTTATAGTTTTATTTTGGAGTCTTAGCTTAGAGTTTTAGTTAGAGTTCTAGTTTACTTTAGTTTTAGTTAAGAGTTTTGAGTTTTGCCTTCGAGTCTTAGCTTAGAGTTTTATTTAGAGTTCTAGTTTAGTTTATTTTTAGTTAAGTGCTTAGAGTTTTAGCCTAGAGTCTTAGCTTAGAGTTTTAGTTAGAGTTCTAGTTTAGTTTAGTTTTAGTTAAGAGTTTAGAGTTTTACCTTAGAGTCTTAGCTTAGAGTTTAAGTTAGAGTTGAAGTTTAGTTATAGTTAAGAGTTTAGAGTTTTAGCTTGTAGTCATAGCTTAGAGTTTTAGTTAGAGTTCTAGTTTATTTTACTTTTAGTTAAGAGTTTAGAGTTTTACCTTAGAGCTTTAGTTAGAAACCTAGTTTACTTTAGTTATATTTAAGAGTTTAGAGTTTTAGCTTAGAGTCTTAGCTTAGAGCTTTTCTTAGAGTTCTAGTTTAGTTTTATTTTAGTTAAAAATTTAGAGTTTTAGCTTAGAGTCATATCTTAGAGTTTTAGTTAAAGTTCTAGTTTAGCTTAGTTTTAGTTAAGAGTTTAGAGTTTTAGCCTAGAGTCTTAGCTTGGAGTTTTAGTTAGAGTTGAAGTTTAGTTTAGTAATAGTTAAGAATTTAGAGTTTTAGCTTAGAGTCTTAGCTTAGAGTTTTTGTTACAGTTCTAGTTTAGTTTAGTATTACTTAAGAGTTTAGAGTCTTACTTTAGAGTCTTAGCATAGAGTTATAGTCAGAGTTGAAATTTACTTTAGTTTTAGTTAAGAGTTTAGAGTTTTAGCTTAGAGTCTTAGCTTAGAGTTTTTATTGAAGTTCTAGTTTGGTTTAGTTTTAGTTAAGAGTTTAGAGTTTTTAGCTTAGTGTCTTAGCTTAGAGTTTTAGCTAGAGTTTAGTTTAGTTATAGTTTAGAGTTTTTAGTTTAGAGTCTTAGCTTAGAGCTTTTGTTAGAGTTCTAGTTTAGTTTGTTTATAGTTAAGAGTTTGGAGTTTTACCTTAGAGTCTTACTTAGAGTTTTAGTTAGAGTTGAAGTTTAGTTTAGTAATAGTTAAGAGCTTTGAGTTTTAGCTTAGAGTTTTAACTTAGAGTTTTTGTTAGAGTTTTAGTTTAGCTTATTTTTAGTTAAGAGTTTTGAGTTTTACCTTAGAGTCTTAGCTTAAAGTTTTAATTAGAGTTGAAGTTTAGTTTAGTTATAGTTAAGAATTTAGAGTTTTAGCTTAGAGTCATAGCTTAGAGTTTTAGTTAAAGTTGTAGTTTTAGTTAAGTTTTAGTTAAGAGTTTAGAGTTTTAGCCTAGAGTCTTAACTTGGAGCTTTAGTTAGAGTTGAAGTTTAGTTTAGTTATAGTTAAGAGTTTAGAGTTTTTAGCTTAGGGTATTAGCTTAGAGTTTTTGTTAGAGTTCTAGTTTAGTTTAGTTTTAGTTAAGAGTTTAGAGTTTTCCCTTAGAGTGTCAGCATAGAGTTTATATAGTGTTATATTATATTTTAGTTTTAGTTAAGAGTTTATAGTTTTATATTAGGGTCTTAGCTTAGAGTTTTTGTTATAGTTGTAGTTTAGTTTATTTTAGTTTTACTTTAGAGTTTTAGCTTAGAGACATTGCTTAGAGTTTTAGTTAGAGTTGAATTTCATTTTAGTTATAGTTAAGAGTTTAGAGTTTTAGCCTAGAGTCTTAGCTTAGAGTTTTTGTTAGAGTTCTAGTTTAGTTTAGTTTTAGTTTAGAGTTTTAACTTAGAGTTTTAGTTTAGAGTTTTCGTTAGAGTTCTAGTTTAGGGTTTAGTTAAGAGTTTAGAGTTTTAGCTTAGAGTCTTAGCTTAGAGTTTGCGGCAATTTAGATTGCGCCATATGTGGCGTTACGTTTTAATGTGGCGTTATGTATCGTTAAGATTTAAAGCTGTATGCCGATCGCGCCAACTGCTCTGTTGAGATTTGAAGCTGTGAACTTACACCTTATAGGTTTTACGATAGCGCCGCTTATATTGCTAAAGATTATGCCATTGAAGACTGCACCACAGCAATGAGAATTAAGGTAAATGGGTGACCCCGCCACTCGCTGAATGCGAGAAAATAAAATGCGTAACTATAGTAGGTTATAAATTCTCCAACTATCAATTCGGGAGCGTAACCTCGCTTCCTCGAGTTATCTCTTTGTCAATTACCTGTATTGTTATGCAGAAATCAGATTCCTGGGAACGTTATCGATAAAGGCATACGAACTAGTTACCTGCTGTCCGATTAAAAACAGACTTATAAATAAAACAAAAACAAATAGAAAAGCAATAGTTTTATTGTGACTTACATTTTAAGTATACAACGGTGCTTCACTTCAACTGACGACAAATAGAGGAAGAGGTAATAATTACCAAATCACTACAATGACTGCATAATGATGATTCTGACAAATGAAATGCCCAATAATAGTTCTGACAAACGAATGTGCCCAAAAAACACTTTTAAAACACTATAAAACATAGTTTTGGTTCTGCACTCTAAGAGCTAATTCATAATTGGCCCAAGTTCTGTGGAGGGGCCCGCCACATTATCATTATTTGGCCGAACTCACTTCATTATGCTAACTGCCCATCCAATAATTTGTTTTAAATATTTTTGATGATTAAACATTCATAACTTAAGCTTCCTGTGAACTCTGTATTTAGTGATTTTTTTATTACTAAATATCTTAGCGAAATTCAAAACCGAATAGCGTCGTTATTTGGCTGAGGCTAAAATGCAGTTTCTCTTTTCGCTGATTAAGAATTTAGACTCTTGGAAACGGGATTTAGACTTAATTGGAGGAGTTTAATTTGCGTCGGAATTATCTTTAGAAACAAAGAATTTTATTTTTTTGTATTTTACATATATCACATATTACTCACTGTACAAGTTTTAGTTAGAGCTGAAGTTTAGTTTAATTTTAATTAAGAGTTTTGAGTTTTATCTTAGAGTCTTGGCTTAGAGTTTTTGTTGAAGTTCCAGTTTAGTTTAGTTTTAGTTAAGAGTTTAGAGGTTTACCTTAGAGTTTTAGCTTAGAGTTTTAGTTAGAGTTGAAATTTAGCTTAGTTATAGTTAAGAGTTTGGAGTTTTTAGTTTGGAGTCATAGCTTAGAGTTTTTGTTAGAGTTCTAGTTTAGTTTAGTTTTAGTTTAGAGTTTTACCTTAGAGTCTTAGCTTAGAGTTTTAGTTAGACTTGAAGTTTACTTTAGTTTTAGTTAAAAATTTAGAGTTTTAGCTTAGAGTCATAGCTTAGAGTTTTTGTTAGAGTTCTAGTTTAATTTAGTTTTAGTTAAGAGTTTAGAGTTTTTAGTTTAGAGTCTGAGCTTAGAGTTTTAGTTAGAGTTGAAGTTTAGTTTAGTTTTAGTTAAGAGTTTTAGCCTAGAGTCTTAGCTTAGAGTTTTAGCCTAGAGTCTTAGCTTAGAGTTTAGTTAGAGTTGAAGTTTAGTTTAGCTATAGTTAAGAGTTTAGAGTTTTAGCTTATAGTTTTTGTTAGAGTTCTAGTTTAGTTTAGTTTTAGTTAAGAGTTTTGAGTTTTAGCTTAGAGTTTTAGCATAGAGTTTTAGTCAGAGTTGAAGTTTACTTTAGTTTTAGTTAAGAGTTTAGAGTTTTAGCTTAGAGTCTTAGCTGAGAGTTTTAGTTAGAGTTGAAGTTTAGTTTAGTTTTAGTTAAGAGTTTGAAGTTTTAGCTTAGAGTCTTAGCTTAGAGTTTTTGTTGATGTTCTAGTTTAGTTTTGTTTTAGTTAAGAGTTTAGAGTTTTACCTTAGAGTCTTAGCTTATAGTTTTAGTTAGAGTTGAAGTTTAGTTTAGTTATAGTTTATAGTTTTTAGTTTAGAGTCTTAGCTTAGAGTTTTTGTTAGAGTTCTAGTTTAGTTTAGTTATAGTTAAGAGTTTGGAATTTTACCTTAGGGTCTTACTTAGAGATTTATTTAGAGTTGAAGTTTACTTTAGTTTTAGTTAAGAGTTTAGAGTTTTAGCTTAGAGTCTTAGCTTAGAGGTTTTGTTAGAGTTCTAGTTTAGTTTAGTTTTAGTTAAGAGTTTAGAGTTTTTAGCTTAGAGTCTTAAGTTGGAGTTTTTGTTGAAGTTCTAGTTTAGTTTTAGTTGAGAGTTTAGAGTTTTAGCTTAGAATCTTAGCTTAGAGTTTGAGCTAGAGCTGAAGTTTAGTTTAGTAATAGTTTAAGAGCTAGAAAAGTTAACAGTTATTTTAGCTTAGAGTTTTAACTTAGAACTTTTGTTAGAGTTCTAGTTTAGTTTACTTTTAGTTAAGAGTTTAGAGTTTTACCTTAGAGTCTTAGCTTAGAGTTTTATTTAGAGTTGAAGTTTAGTTTAGTTATAGTTGAGAATATAGAGTTTTAGCTTAGAGTCATAGCTTAGAGTTTTAGTTAAAGTTGTAGTTTAGTTAAGTTTTAGTTAAGAGTTTAGATTCTTAGCCTAGAGGCTTAGCTTGGAGCTTTAGTTAGAGTTGAAGTTTAGTTTAGCTATAGTTAAGAGTTTAGAGTTTATAGCTTAGAGTCTTAGCTTAGGGTTTTTAGTTAGAGTTCTAGTTTAGTTTAGTTTTAGTTTATAGTTTGGAGTTTTACTTTAGAGTTTTAGCTTAGAGTTTTTGTTAAAGTTCTAGTTTACTTTAGTTATAGTTAAGAGTTTGGAGTTTTAGCTTAGAGTCTTAGCTTGGAGTTTTAGTTAGAGTTGAAGTTTAGTTTAGTTATAGTTATGGGTTTAGAGTTTAGCTTATAGTCTTAGCTTAGAGTTTTTAGTTAGAGTTCTAGTTTAGTTTAGTTTTAGTTTAGAGTTTTAGCGCAGAGTCTTAGCTTAGAGTTTTTGTTAGAGTTCTAGTTTAGTTTAGTTTTAGTTAAGAGTTTGGAGTTTTACCTTATAGTCTTAGCTTATAGTTTTAGTTAGAGTTGAAGTTTACTTTAGTTATAGTTAAGAGTTTAGAGTTTTAGCTTAGAGTCTTAGCTTAGAGTTTTTGTTATAGTTCTAGTTTAGTTTAGTTTAGAGTTTTAGCTTAGAGTCTTAGCTTAGAGTTTTATTTAGAGATGAAGTTTAGTTTAGTTATAGTTAAGAGTTTAGAGTTTTAGCCTAGAGTCTTAGCTTAGAGTTTTAGTTAGGGTTCTAGTTTTGTTTAGTTTTAGTTAAGAGTTTTAGCCTAGAGTCTTAGCTTAGAGTTTAGTTAGAGTTGTAGTTTAGTTATAGTTAAGAGTTTAGAGGTTTAGTTTAGAGTCTTAGCTTAGAGTTTTAGTTAGAGTTCTACTTTAGTTTAGTTTTAGTCAAGAGTTTAAAGTTTTAGCTTGGAGTCTTAGCTTAGAGTTCTAGTTTAGTTTAGTTTTAGTTAAGAGTTTAGACTTTTACCTAAGAGTTTTAGTTAGAATTCTAGTTTATTTTTGTTTTAGTTACAAGTTTAGAGTTTTATCCTGGATTCTTAGCGAGTTCTAGTTTAGTTTAGTTTTAGTTAAGAGTTTAGAGTTTTACCTTAGAGTCTTAGCTTAGAGTTTTAGTTAGTGTTAAAGTTTAGCTTAGTTTTAGTTAAGAGTTTAGAGTTTTAGCTTAGAGTAATATCTTAGAATTTTATTTAGAGTTCTAGTTTAGTATATTTTTATTTAAGATTTGAGTTTTATCTTGGAGTCTTAGCTTAGGGTTTTAGTTAGAGTTCTAGTTTAGTTTAGTTTTACTTAAGAGTTTAAAGTTTTACCTTAGAGTCTTAGCTTAGAGTTTTATTTAGAGTTCTATTTTAGTTTATTTTTAGTTAATTGCTTAGAGTTTTAGCCTAGAGTCTTAGCTTAGAGTTTTAGTTAGAGTTGAAGTTTAGTTTAGTTTTAGTTAAGAGTTTAGAGTTTTAGCTTAGAGTCTTAGCTTAGAGTTTTTGTTAGAGTTCTAGTTTAGTTTAGAGTTTTAACTTAGAGTCTTAGCTTAGAGTTTTAGTTAGATTTGAAGTTTAGTTTAGTTATCGATAAGAGTTTAGAGTTTTAGCCTAGAGTCTCAGCTTAGAGTTTTAGTTAGGATTCTAGTTTTGTTTAGTTTTAGTTAAGAGTTTTAGCCTAGAGTCTTAGCTTAGAGTTTAGTTAGAGTTGTAGTTTAGTTATAGTTAAGAGTTTAGAGGTTTAGTTTAGAGTCTTAGCTTAGAGTTTTAGTTAGAGTTCTACTTTAGTTTAGTTTTAGTTAAAAGTTTTAATTTTTAGCTTGGAGTCTTAGCTTAGAGTTCTAGTTTAGTTTTAGTTAAGAGTTTAGACTTTTACCTTAGAGTTTTAGTTAGAATTCTAGTTTATTTTTGTTTTAGTTAAGAGTTTAGAGTTTTATCTTGGATTCTTAGTGAGTTCTAGTTTATTTTAGTTTTAGTTAAGAGTTTTACCTTAGAGACTTAGCTTAGAGTTTTAATTAGAGTTCTAGTTTATTTTAGTTTTAGTTAAGAGTTTAGAATTTCACCTTAGAGTCATAGCTTAGAGTTTTAGTTAGGGTTGAAGTTTAGCTTAGTTATAGTTAAGAGTTTAGAGTTTTACCCTAGAGTCTTAGCTTAGCGTTTTAGTTAGAGTTGAAGTTTAGTTTAGTTTTCGTTAAGATTTTAGAGTTTTAGCTTAGAGTCTTAGCTTAGAGTTTTTGTTAGAGTTCTAGTTTAGTTTAGTTTAGAGTTTTACCTTAGAGTCTTAGCGTAGAGTTTTAGTTAGAGTTGAAGTTTAGTTTAGTTTTAGTTAAGAGTTTAGAGTTTTATCTTGGAGTCTTAGCTTATAGTTTTAGTTAAAGTTCTAGTTTTGTTTAGTTTTAGTTAAGAGTTTTAGCCTAGAGTCTTGGCTTAGAGTTTAGTTAGAGTTGAAGTTTAGTTATAGATAAGAGTTTAGAGTCTTAGCTTAGAGTTTTAGTTAGAGTTCTACTTTAGTTTAGTTTTAGTTAAAAGTTTTAAGTTTTAGCTTGGAGTCTTAGCTTAGAGTTCTAGTTTAGTTTTAGTTAAGAGTTTAGACTTTTACCTTAGAGTTTTAGTTAGAATTCTAGTTTATTTTTGTTTTAGTTAAGAGTTTAGAGTTTTATCTTGGATTCTTAGTGAGTTCTAGTTTAGTTTAGTTTTAGTTAAGAGTTTAGAGTTTCACCTTAGAGACTTAGCTTATAGTTTTAACTAGAGTTCTAGTTTATTTTAGTTTTAGTTAAGAGTTTAGAGTTTTACCTTAGATTCATAGCTTAGAGTTTTAGTTAGGGTTGAAGTTTAGCTTAGTTATAGTTAAGAGTTTAGAGTTTTACCTTAGAGTCTTAGCTTAGAGTTTTTGTTAGAGTTCTAGTTTAGTTTAGTTTTTGTTAAGAGTTTAGAGTTTTATCTTGGAGTCTTAGCTTAGAGTTTTAGTTAGAGTTCTAGTTTAGTTTAGTTTTAGCTAAGAGTTTAGAGTTTTACCTTAGAGTCTTATTTAGAGTTCTAGTTTAGTTTATTTTTAGTTAATTGCTTAGAGTTTTAGCCTAGAGTCTTAGCTTAGAGTTTTAGTTAGAGTTGAAGTTTAGTTTAGTTTTAGTTAAGAGTTTAGAGTTTTATCTTAGAGTCTTAGCTTAGATTTTTTGTTAGAGTTCTATTTTAGTTTAGTTTAGTTTAGTTTAGAGTTTTACCTTAGAGTCTTAGATTAGAGTTTTAGTTAGAGTTGAAGTTTAGTTTAGTTATAGATAAGAGTTTAGAGTTTTAGCCTAGAGTCTCAGCTTAGAGTTTTTGTTAGAGTTCTAGTTTAGTTTAGTTTTAGTTTAGAGTTTTAGCTTAGAGTCATATCCTAGAGTTTTAGTTAGAGTTCTAGTTTACCTTAGTTTTAGTTAAGAGTCTTAGCCTAGAGTCTTAGCTTGGAGTTTTAGTTAGAGTTGAAGTTTAGTTTAGTAATAGTTAAGAATTTAGAGTTTTCGCTTAGAGTCTTAGCTTAGAGTTTTTGTTACAGTTCTAGTTTATTTTAGTTTTAGTTAAGAGTTTAGACTTTTACTTTAGAGTCTTTGCATAGGGTTTTGGTCAGAGTTGAAGTTTACTTTAGTTTTAGTTAAGAGCTTTGAGTTTTCGCTTAGAGTTTTAACTTAGAGTTTTTGTTAGAGTTTTAGTATAGTTTACTTTTAGTTAAGAGTTTGGAGTTTTACCTTAGAGTCTTAGCTTAGAGTTTTAGCTAGAGTTGAAGTTCAGTCTAGTTATAGTTAAGAGTTTAGGGTTTTTAGCTTAGAGTCTTAGCTTAGAGTTTTTGTTAGAGTTCTAGTTTAGTTTTAGTTAAGAGATTTAGCTTAGAGTTTTAGCCTAGTTTCTTAGCTTAGAGTTTTAGTTAGAGTTCTAGTTTAGTTTTAGTTAAGAGTTTTAGCTTAGAGTTTTAGCCCAGAGCCTTAGCTTGGAGTTTTAGCCTAGAGTCTTAGCTTAGATTTTTAGTTAGAGTTGAAGTTTAGTTTAGTTAAGAGTTTAGAGTTTTACCTTAGAGTATTAGCTTAGAGTTTTATTTAGAGTTCTAGTTTACTTTAGTTTTAGCTAAGAGTTTAGAGTTTTACCTTAGAGTCTTAGCTTAGAGTTTTAGTTAGAGTGCTAGTTTAGTTTAGTTTTAGATAAGAGTTTAGAGTTTTACCTTAGAGTCTTAGCTTAGAGTTTTTGTTAGAGTTGAAGTTTAGTTATAGTTAAGAGTTTAGAGTTTTAGCTTGGAGTCATAGCTTAGAGTTTTAGTTAGAGTTCTAGTTTAGTTTACTTTTATTTAATAGTTTAGAGTTTTAACTTAGAGCTTTAATTAGAGTTCTAGTTTAGTTTAGTTAAGATTTTAGAGTTTTAGCTTAGAGTTTTTGTTAGAGTTCTAATTTAGTTTTATTTTAGTTAAAAATTTAGAGTTTTAGCTTAGAGTCATGTCTTAGAGTTTTAGTTAGAGTTCTAGTTTAGCTTGTTTTAGTTAAGAGTTTAGAGTTTTAGCTTAGAATTTTAGTTAGAGTTCAAGTTTAGTTTAGTAATAGTTAAGAGTTTAGAGTTTTAGCTTAGAGTCTTAGCTTAGAGTTTTTGTTACAGTTCTAGTTTATTTTAGTTTTAGTTAAGAGTTTAGAGTTTTACTTTAGAGTCTTTGCATAGGGTTTTGGTCAGAGTTGAAGTTTACTTTAGTTTTAGTTAAGAGCTTTGAGTTTTAGCTTAGAGTTTTAACTTAGAGTTTTTGTTAGAGTTTTAGTATAGTTTACTTTTAGTTAAGAGTTTGGAGTTTTACCTTAGAGTCTTAGCTTAGAGTTTTAGTTAGAGTTGAAGTTTAGTTTAGTTATAGTTAATAGTTTAGAGTTTTTAGCCTGGAGTATTAGCTTAGAGTTTTTGTTAGAGTTCTAGTTTAGTTTTAGTTAAGAGTTTTAGCTTAGAGTTTTAGCCCAGAGCCTTAGATTGGAGTTTTAGCCTAGAGTCTTAGCTTAGATTTTTCTAAGTTTAGAAGTTGAAGTTTAGTTTAGTTATCGATAAGAGTTTAGAGTTTTAGCCTAGAGTCTCAGCTTAGAGTTTTTGTTAGAGTTCTAGTTTAGTTTAGTTTTAGTTTAGAGTTTTAGCTTAGAGTCATATCCCAGAGTTTTAGTTAGAGTTCTAGTTTACCTTAGTTTTAGTTAAGAGTCTTAGCCTAGAGTCTTAGCTTGGAGTTTTAGTTAGAGTTGAAGTTTAGTTTAGTAATAGTTAAGAATTGGTAAGCTCCAAGCTAGAGTTTTAGTTAGGGTTCTAGTTTTGTTTAGTTTTAGTTAAGAGTTTTAGCCTAGAGTCTTAGCTTAGAGTTTAGTTAGAGTTGTAGTTTAGTTATAGTTAAGAGTTTAGAGGTTTAGTTTAGAGTCTTATATTAGAGTTTTAGTTGGAGTTCTAATTTATTTTAGTTTTAGTTAAGAGTTTAGATTTTTAGCTTAGAGTTTTAGTTAAAGTTCTAGTTTAGTTTTAGTTAAGAGTTTAGACTTTTAAATTAGAGTCTTAGTTAGAATTCTAGTTTATTTTTGTTTTAGTTAAGAGTTTAGAGTTTTATCTTGGATTCTTAGTGAGTTCTAGTTTAGTTTAGTTTTAGTTAAGAGTTTAGAGTTTCACCTTAGAGACTTAGCTTATAGTTTTAATTAGAGTTCTAGTTTATTTTAGTTTTAGTTAAGAGTTTAGAGTTTTACCTTAGAGTCATAGCTTAGAGTTTTAGTTAGGGTTGAAGTTTAGTTTAGTTATATTTAAGAGTTTAGAGTTTTACCTTAGAGTCTTAGCTTAGAGTTTTAGTTAGAGTTCTAGTTTAGTTTAGTTTTAGTTAAGAGTTTAGAGTTTTATCTTGGAGTCTTAGCTTAGAGTTTTAGTTAGAGTTCTAGTTTAGTTTAGTTTTAGCTAAGAGTTTAGAGTTTTACCTTAGAGTCTTAGCTTAGAGTTGAGGTTTAGTTATAGTTAACAGTTTAGAGTTTTAGCTTGGAGTCATAGCTTAGAGTTTTCGTTAGAGTTCTAGTTTAGTTTAGTTTTAGTTAAGAGTTTAGAGTTTTACCTTAGAATTTTAGTTATAGTTCTAGTTTAGTTTAGTTATAGTTAAGAGTTTAGAGTTTTAGCTTAGAGTCTTAGCTTAGAGTTTTTGTTAGAGCTCTAGTTTAGTTTCATTTTAGTTAAGAGTTTAGAGCTTTAGCTTAGAGTCATATCTTATAGTTTTAGTTTAGAGTTCTAGTTTACCTTAGGTTTAGTTAAGAGTTTAGAGTTTTAGCTTAGAGTCTTAGCTTAGAGTTTTACTTAGAGTTGAAGTTTAGTTTAGTAATAGTTAAGAGTTTAGAGTTTTAGCTTAGAGTCTTAGCGTAGGGCTTTAGTTAGAGTTCAGGTTTAGTTTAATTTTAGTTAAAAGTTTTAACTTAGAGTTTTAACCTAGATTCCTAGCTTAGAGTGTTAGTTAGAGTTGAATTTTAGTTTGATTATAGTTAAGAGTTTAAAGTTTTAGCTTACAGCCATAGCTTAGAGTTTTAGTTATAGTTGTAGTTTAGTTTAGTTTTAGTTAAGAGTTTTAGCCTAGAGTTGAGTTTTAGATTATTTATAGTTAATAGTTTACAGTTTTAGCTTAGAGTCATAGCTTATAGTTTTAGTTGGAGTTCTAGTTTAGTTTAGTTTAGAGTCTTAACTTAGAGTTATAGCCCAGAGTCTTTTCTTAGAGTTTAAGATTGAAATTTATTTTAGTTATAGTTAAGAGTTTAGAGTTTTAGCTTAAAGTCTTAGCTTAGAGTTTTAGTTAGAGTTCTAGTTTAGTTTAGTTTTATTTAAGAGTTTTAGCTTAGAGTTTTAGCCTAGGTTCTTAGCTTAGAGATTTAGTTAGAGTTGAAGTTTATTTTAGCCATAGTTAAAAGTTTAGAGTTATAGCTTAGAGTCTTAGCTTGGAGGTTTAGTTAGAGTTTTTGTTTATTTTTACTTAAGAGTTTTAGCTTAGAGTTTTAGCCTTGAGTCGAGGAGGGGAGACAATAGATATTGATGACAATACTAAACTAACATAACCTAAAAATTCCAAATTATTAGATAGAAATACAAAAACCATATGTTAGATTAGCTTAGGTTAGGCTAGAGGTTAGTTTTCTTGTCGTTTAAGTTAGGTTAGGTTAGCTTATCATGAGCGCTCATGATAAGCTAACCTAACCTAAGTTAAACGACGAGAAACCTGACCTCTAACGTAACCTAATCTAACCAGTGGTTTTGGTATTTCTATATAATAATGTGGAATTTTGTGGTTAAGTTAGTTTAGTATTGTCATCAATATCTATTGTCACCACTCCTCGACTCTAGGCTAAGAAACTAAGCTAAAACTTTTAAGTAAAAATAAACTAGAACTCTAACTAAAACTCTAAGATATGACTCTAAGGTAAAACTATAAACTCCTAACTAAAACTAAACTAGAACTCTAACTAAAACTCTAAGCTAAGACTCTAAGGTAAAACTATAAACTCCTAACTAAAACTAAACTAGAACTCTAACTAAAACTCTAAGCTATGACTCCAAGCTAAAACTCTAAACTTTTAACTATAACTAAACTTCAACTCCAACTAAAACTCTAAGCTAAGACTCTAAGGTAAAACTATAAGTTCTTAGCTAAAACTAAACTAAACTTGAACTCTAACTAAACCTCTAAGCTAAGACTCTTGTATAAAACTCTAGACTCTTAACTAAAAATGAACTAAACTAGAACTCTAACTAAAACTCTAAGCTGAGACTCTAAGGTAAAACTCTAAACTCTTAACTAAAACTATCCTAAACTAGAACTCTAACAAAAACTCTAAGCTTAGAATCTAAGGTAAAACTCTAAACTCTTAACTAAAACTAATCTAAACTAGAACTCTAACTAAAACTATAAGCTAAGAATCTAAGCTAAAACTCTACACTCTTAACTATAACTAAACTAAACTTCAACCCTAACTAAAACTCTAAGCTATGACTCTAAGGTAAAACTCTAAACTCTTAACTAAATACTAACCTAAACTAGAGCTCTAAATAAAACTCTAATCTACGAATCTAAGTTAAAACTCTAAACTCTTAACTAAATCTAAACTAAACTAGAACTCTAACTAAAACTCTAAGCTAAGACTGCAAGATAAAACTATAAACTCTTAACAAAAACTAAAATACAACTCTAACTAAAACTCTAAGCTCAGACTCTAAGGTAAATGTCTAAACTCTTAACTAAAACTAAACTAAACTAGAACTCTAAGCTAAGACTCCAAGCTAAAACTCTAAACTCTTAACTAAAACTATACTAGAACTCTAACTAACACTCTAAGCTAAAACTCTAGGCTAAAACTCTTAACTAAAACTAAACTAAACTAGAGCTCTAACTAAAACTCTAAGCTAAGACTCTAGGCTAAAACTCTAAAGTCTTATCAATAACTAAACTAAACTTCAACTTTAACTAAAAGTCTAAGCTAAGACTCTAAGGTAAAACTACAAACTAAAACTAAACTAAACTAGAACTCTAACTAAAAACTCTAAGCTAAGACTCTAAGCTAAAACTCTAAACTCTTAACTAAAACTAAACTAAACTTCAACGCTAACAAAAACTCTAAGCTAAGACTCTAAGGTAAAACTCTAAACTCTTAACTATAACTAAATTAAACTAGAACTCTAACAAAAACACTAAGTTAAGACTCTAAAACAAATCTCTAAACTAAAACTAAACTAAACTAGAACTCTGACTAAAACTGTAAGCTAAGACTCTAAGGTAAAAGTCTAGACTCTCACCTAAAACTAGAGTAAAATTTAACTTCAACTAAAACTCTAAGCTAACATTCTAGGCTAAACCTCAAAACTAAAACTAAGCTAAACTAGAACTCTAACTAAAAACTCTAAGCTAAGACTCTAAGCTAAACTATAAACCCATAACTATAACTAAACTAAACTTCAACTCTAACTAAAACTCTAAGCTAATACTCTAAGCTAAACTCTAAACTCTTAACTATAACTAAACTAAACTTCAAATCTAACTAAACTTTATGCTAAGACTCTAGGTTAAAACTCTCAACTCTTAACTAAAACTAAACTAAACTAAAACTCTAACAAAAACTCTAATCTAAGACTCTAAGCTAAAACTCTAAACTCTTAACTAAAACTAAACTAAACTTCAACGCTAACTAAAACTCTAAGCTAAGACTCTAAGGTAAAACTCCAAACTCTTAACTATAACTAAACTAAACTAGAACTCTGACAAAAACTCTAAGCTAAGACTCTAAGCTAAAACTCTAAACTCTTAACTATAGCTAGACTGAACTTCAACCGTAACTAAAACTCTAAGCTATGACTCTAAGGTAAAACTCTAAACTCTTAACTAAATACTAACCTAAACTAGAGCTCTAACTAAAACTCTAATCTAAGACTCTAAGCTAAAATTCTAAAATCTCAAATATAACTAAACTAAACTAGAAATATAACTGAGACTATAAGATAAGACTGCAAGCAAAAACTTTAAACACTTAATTAAAACTAAACTAGAAATCTGGATAAAAATCAAAGCATAGACTCTAAGCTAAATCTCTTAACTCTTAACAATAACTAAACTAAACTCTAACTAACACTCTAAGCTAAAACTCTAGGCTAAAACTCTTAACTAAAACTAAACTAAACTAGAGCTCTAACTAAAACTCTAAGCTAAGACTCTAGGCTAAAACTCTAAACTCTTAACTATAACTAAACTAAACTTCAACTCTAACTAAAATTCTAATCTAAGACTCCAAATTATAACCCCATAATACAAACTAAAACTAATTTGAACTATAACCCTAACTAGAAATTTTATGCTATAACTCTAGGCTAAAACTCTAAACTAATAACTGAAAAAAAACTAAACTACAGGTCTAACTAAAACTCTAAGCTATCACTCTAAGTTAGAACTCCAAACTCTTAACTCTTAACTCTTAAGTTAGAACTCTAACACTCTAAACTAAACCTAATCTAAACTAGAACTCTAACAAAAACTCTAAGCTAAGACTCTAAGCTAAAACTCTAAACTCTTAACTATAACTAAACTAAACTTCAACTCCAACTAAAACTCTAAGCTAAGATTCTAGGCTAAAACTCAAAACTAAAACAAAGCTAAAGTAGAACTCTAACTAAAAACTCTAAGCTAAAACTCTAAGCTAAACTCTAAACCCATAGCTATAAATAAACTAAACTTCAACTCTATCAAAATATATAAACTAAGCCTCTAAACTAAAATTCTAAACTCTTAACTATAACTAAACTTCAACTCTAACTAAACTCTAGGTTAAGACTCTAGGCTAAAACTCTTAACTAAAATTAAACTAAACATAAACTCTAAGCTAAGACTCTAGGCTAAAACTCTAAACTTAACTAAAACTAAACTAAATTAGAACTCTAACTAAAACTCTAAGCTAAGACTCTAGGCTAAAACCTTAAACTCTTAACTATAACTAAACTAAACTTCACCTCTAACTAAAACTCTAAGCTATGTGTCCAAGCTACAACTATAAAGTAAAACTAAACTAAACTAAACTTCAACTCTAACTAAAATTCTAAGGTATGACTCTAAGCTAAAACTCTTAACTATAACTAAACTAAACTAGAACTCTAAATAAACTCTAAGCTAAGACTCTAAGGTAAAACTCGAAACTCTTAACTAAAGCTAAACTAAACTAGAACTCTAATAAAAACTCTAAGCTAATACCCTAAGCTAAAAACTCTAAACTCTTAACTATAACTAAACTTCAACTCTAACTAAAGCTCTAAGCTAAGACTCTAGGCTAAAACTCTAAACTCTTAACTACAACTTAACTAAACTACAACTTTAAATAAAACTCTAAGCTATGACTCTAAGCTAAAACTCTAAATTTTTAACTATAACTAAACTAAACTTCAACTCTAACTAAAACTCTAAGCTAAGAGTCTAAGCTAAAACTCTAAACTCTTAACTAAAAGTAAACTAAACTAGGACTATAACAAAAACTCTAAGTTAAAACTATAAGCTAAAACTCTAATCTCTTAACTATAACTAAACTAAACTTCAACTCTAGCTAAAACTCTAAGCTAAGACTCTAAGCTAAAACTCTAAACTCTTAACTAAAACTAAGCTAAACTAGAACTTCAATAAAAACTCTAAGCTAAGACTCTAAGCTAAAAACTTTAAACTCTTAACTAAAAGTAAACCAAACTAGAACGCTAACAAAAACTCTAAGCTAAGACTCTAAGCTAAAACTCCAAACTCTTAACTAAAACTAAAGTAAACTAGAACTTCAACAAAAACTCTAAGCTAAGACTCTAAGCCAAAACTCCAAAATCTTAACTATAACTAAACTAAACTTCAACTCTAACTAAAACTCTTAGCTAAGACTCTAAGCTAAAAGTCTTAACTAAAACTAAAGTAAACTTCAACTCTGACCAAAACTCTAAGCTAAGACTCTAAGGCAAAACTACAAACTCTTAAGTAAAACTAAACTAAACTAGAACTCTAACAAAAACTCTAAGCTAAGACTCTAAGCTAAAACTCTAAACTCTTAACTATAACTAAAATAAACTTCAACTCTAACTAAAAATCTGAGCTAAGACTCTAGGCTAAACCTCTAAGCTAAGACTCTAGGCTAAAACTCTAAACTAAAACTAAACTAAACTTCAACTCTAACTAAAACTCTAAGCTAAGACTCTAAACTAAAAACTCTAAACTCTTAACTAAAACTAAACTGAACTAGAACTCTAACAAAAACTCCAAGCAATGACTCTAAGCTAAAACTCTAAACTCTTAACTAAAACTAAAGTGAACTTCAACTCTAACTAAAACTCTAAGAGACTGTAAAGTAAAACTGTAAACTAAAACTAAACTAAACTAGAACTCTAACAAAAACTCTAAGCTATGACTCTAAGCTAAAAACTCTTAACTATAACTAAACTAAACTTCAACTCTAACTAAAACTCTAAGCTAATACTCTAAGCTAAAACTCTACCCTCTTAACTAAAACTAAACTAAACTTCAACTCTAACGAAAACTCTAAGCTAAGACTCTAAGGTAAAACTCTAAACTAAAACTAAACTAAACTATAACTGTAACAAAAACTCTAAGCTAAGACTCTAAGCTAAAACTCTAAACTCTTAACTAAAACTAAACTAAACTAGAACTCTAAAGAAAACTCTAAGCTAAGACTCTAAGCTAAAAATATAAACTCTTAACTATAACTAAAGTAAACTTCAACTCTAACTAAAATTCTAAGCTAAGACTCTAGGCTAAAACTCTAAGCTAAGACTAGGCTAAAACTCTAAGCTAAAACTCTTAACTAAAACTAAACTAGAACTCTAAATAAAACTTTAAGCTAAGACTCTAGGCTAAAACTCTAAGCTAAAACTCTTTACTAAAACTAAACTAGAACTCTAACTAAAACTCTAAGCTAAGACTCTAAGGTAAAACTTTAAACTCTTAACTATAACTAAGCTAAACTTCAACTCTAAATAAAACTAAGCTAAGACTCTTGGCTAAAAACTCTATGCCAAGGGGTTTAAGAAAAAACCGGAAAAATGTTGGATAATTTCTAAGTCTAAAAAAATTCAGTCCGAAAAGACTTTTAAAAAAAATCAAAAAAGGGAGGGATGAGGGGATGGGCCCGGGGGTCTTTTGGGGCCCAGGAACCTGTGGGGATCCAGGGGTTCTTTGGGGGCTCAGGGGCATTTGGGGGCTCGGGGGCCTGCGGGGGCTTGGGGGCCCTTTGGGGGTGTCGGGGGTACCGGGGGCACTGGGGGCCTTAGGAGTTTGGGTAGGGGACCTCGAACCACTGTTCAAATGGAACTTGTGCATTATAACGACCACAGAGTTTCACCCCAAATCATCTTCTAAATCGTCTCATAAAAATCATCTTCTAAAATGTCTCAAACTGTTTCGCCCAAATCATCTTCTAAAATGTCTCAAACTGTTTCGCCCAAATAATCCCTTAAAAGTAATTTCTGCTTGTTCCTTTGTTTCGGCATCCCTGCGCTGTCACATTTGAAATTCCTGGGAAACCCTTTCCCGCGTAAAATATATTCAGTCTGTCTTCATCTCGAAGGTTTTCCTAGCTACACTATTGTCGCTTTGCTAGAATATCAATTTATCTCTCTGACCTAAAGATCAGAGAAGCCATATCTAAAAATAGAATATTAATTTATCTCTGTCACTAAAGATCAGAGAAGCCATATTTAAAAATAGAATTCCTATCTCTTTAGAGTCCCCTATAATTCCTAGGAAACACGTGATGTCATTTCTAATTCCATTAGTAGTATAGTCCTTCTAATGAATTTGCTTGCGCCCCCGTACCAAACAGGTTTTTCTGATAATTCTATTCTACAGGGGCATTACACCCTTTCAATTTTTTTTTTTTTTTTTTTTTTTTTTTTTTTTTTTTTTTACCTTCTATTGAATTCTAAGGGCCCTCCGTAACAAACAGGTTTTTACCTATTAGCCAAGTTTAAAAAAAAACAAAAAAAAAACAAAAAAAAACTACTAATCAACTTACAGATGAATGACCACGGATTTAACCTAAAAAAAAAAACTTGTATATCAGGAACAAGAAATCTACATGCATTCCATTTTTGGAACTAGGAGCGAGATTGTGTGACGCTATAAGACTGGTTTCGTTTCAAGGGTTCATTAATAGAAGGAATAATGTTTTTTGAAAAGGGTAATTACTTCTTTAGTTTACGAGATTTGCGAATTTTTTGCGAAAAGATATTTGCGTAAAGGTATTGCGATGGTTAAGAATGCCTCACGGGTAATTAAAGAATGGGATGCTTGCATCAGCAATACAAAGAATAAGCTCAGATACTTAATAGATTTGACGCTTACAAGAGACATTGCTATAAAGAATTCAAAAGCTTAATTGAAAAGTAACGATAGAATGACATTGTGACTTGACCTAGCTTTACCTCGCCGATGGGGTCTGTATAATACATAAGTAACGTTTGAAAAGTATTGTCAATTTTAAAATAAGCAATCGGAGATGTTTGATTAACCTTTGCAAAAAAAAGGGTAATGGGATTTGTGAATTGGAGGAGATGCCATGATTATGTACTGTATAATACACAAGTGATGTTTGGGAGCGTATTGTCAATTTAACGAGAAAATGACTGAAAAGTGTTTTGAGGGAGAGGGGTTGCATGGAGGGTTGAGTTGCATGAGAGTTCAGTTAAAGGAGGTACAGTTACACGGGGGTTTCGGTTATACAGGGGTTCAGTTACATGAGGGATCAGTTGCACGGGGGTTGAGTTAAATGGGGATTGAGTTCCACGAGAGTACGAGAAAATGAGTGAAGTGTTTTGAGGGAGATGGGTTGCATGGAGGGATTGAGTTGCATGAGAGTTCAGTTAAAGGGGGTACAGTTACACGGGGGTTTCGGTTATACAGGGAGTTCAGTTACAAGAGGGTTCAGTTGCACGGGGGTTGAGTTAAATGGGGATTGAGTTCCACGAGAGTACGAGAAAGTGACTGAAAAGATTTTTGAGAGAGATGTGTTGCATGTAGGGTTGAGTTGCATGAGAGTTCAGTTAAAGGAGGTACAGTTACACGGGGGTTTCGGTTATACAGGGGTTCAGTTACAAGAGGGTTCAGTTGCACGGGGGTTGAGTTAAATGGGGATTGAGTTCCACGAGAGTAGTGCTTTGTCGTGGTTTAGCTTGTCACAGTTTTAAAAGAGCTTTAAGGGGTTTGAGAGACTCAGTTGCCTAATTCCGTGTGGTTTTTCTTCAATTGGTGGTCAATAAAAACTAAATTTTTGCGGTAAAAAAGTAGTTTTTGTATCTTTTAAAAGAGCTTAACAGGGATTGAGAGACTCAGTTGCCTGATTCCGTGAGGTTTTCCTTTACTTTGTGGTCATTAAAAACGAAATTTTTGTGTTAAATAAGTAGTTTTTATATCTTTTAAATGAGTTTTAAGGGGATTGAGAGACTCAGTCGTCTGATTCCGTGTGGTTTTTCTTTACTTGGATGTCATTAAAAACGAAATATTTGTGTTGAATAAGAAGTTTTTTTATCTTTTTAAAATATCTTTACAGGGTTTGAGAGACTCAGTTGCCTAATTCCTTGTGGTTTTCCTTTACTTGGTGGTCATTAAAAACGAAAAATTTGTGTTAAATCAGTAGTTTTTTTATCTATGAAAAGAGCTTTTCGGGGTTTGAGAGGCTCAGTTGCCTGATTCCTTGTGGTTTTTCTTTACCTGGTGGTCATTAAAAACGAAATTTTTGTGTTAAATAAGTAGTTTTTGTATCTTTTAAAAGCGCTATACGGGGTTTGAGATACTCAGTTTTCTGATTCCTTGTGGTGGTTATACAGGGGTTCAGTTACAAGGGGGTTCAGTTGCACGGGGGTTGAGTTAAATGGGGATTGAGTTCCACGAGAGTACGAGAAAATGACTGAAAAGTGTTTTGAGGGAGTTGGGTTGCATGGAGGGTTGAGTTGCATGAGAGTTCAGTTAAAGGGGGTACAGTTACACGGGGGTTTCGGTTATACAGGGGTTCAGTTACAAGGGGGTTCAGTTGCACGGGGGCTGAGTTAAATGGGGATTGAGTTCCACGAGAGTAGTGCTTTGTCGTGGTTTAGCTTGTCACAGTTTTAAAAGAGCTTTACGGGGATTGAGAGAGTCAGTTGCCTAATTCCGTGTGATTTTTCTTTACTTGATGCTCATTAAAAACGAAATTTTTGTGTTAAAGAAGTAGTTTTTGTATCTTTTAAAAGAGCTGTAAGGGGTTTGAGAGACTCAGTTGCCTGATTCCGTGTGGTTTTTCTTCACTTGGTGGTCATTAAAAACGAAATTTTTGTGTTAAATAAGTAGTTTTTGTATCTTTTAAAAGAGCTTTACAGGGTTTGAGAGACTCAGTTGCCTAATTCCGTGTGTTTTTCATTTACTTGGTGGTCATTAAAAAAGAAATTTTTGTGTTAAATAAGTAGTTTTTGTATCTTTTAAAAGAGCTTTACGGGGATTGAGAGACTCAGTTGCCGGATTCCGTGTGATTTTTCTTCTTTTCAGTAAAGACATTTGATATCCTAAAAGTGTTTAATTCAAACTTTTTTTAAAACTTCGAAATTTTTCAACTTTATTTATTTTTTTCTTCTTGTACATAACTTAAAATGTCAAAATATGCTTACAGTTCTAACAATTGCGCTCTGTGATTGGTCAGAGACACGATGTGACTTTCCCACTGGTATTCTATGAACGGTTATTGACACTACCTAATCTATTGCATGTATTAAATCAGTAT
This sequence comes from Artemia sp. Qi Xiang Cuo, assembly GCF_049724085.1. Lineage (NCBI taxonomy): Eukaryota > Metazoa > Arthropoda > Branchiopoda > Anostraca > Artemiidae > Artemia > Artemia sp. Qi Xiang Cuo. The sequence continues at coordinate 15,915,900 of NC_142807.1, forward strand.
TTTTTACGCAGTGGAACGATAAACACATAAGTCATATCTTAAAAAAAAAAGTGAAGACGGAGCATTTTAATAAAGTGTGTTTACATAACAAGGTTATTGTAGCATTGAATGCTGACAAAGAGAAGTATTTAAATTTTGAAACAAGTACAGGTGGTAGCACTATTGGAAATGTATGCATGCATTGTCATAACAGTAAGGAATTAAATTTCTTTGGAATACCGAAAAAATTCAGCTCTTATGTTGGTGGTTATGCAAGATTGAGATCTCCAGAGATGATTGCACTCAAAGAGAATGCCAACATAAAAATAATCGTTGATGATAGAGGAAAACTCCTTGTTACTGTTGCAGGTAACACATTACCTACTGATACATACAATCGTCACCTTTCGGGTATTAGCATTCAACGAAAGATCAATTAAAGAAAGGCCTACTCTTCTACTAATATCGTAAACCATATCTTGTCTACGTGCCGAAACTGTTACCTGTGTAAAAAATAATGTGATAATAGCCAGAAAAATAAAAAGGGCATTGTCAGAAAATATCACGATGGAATATAAAGATGAATCGATGAAAAACAAAGCACCAGCAAACGTTACTGCCATTAATCAAACAGTCATTGAACCAAATAATACCAAAGACGAAAAGCATATTGAGCCTGTTGATGAGACACCAGTAATAATTGTGTATGACTCAAAATGGAATAATGATTATTCTACTGATTACGAACTAAGAGAAGACAATAGCTATAATATCAAGAGAGAACATGGTGAACTATTTTCTGGAACAGATTCAAAATGTCCAAAGTTAATCATTGATATTAATAATGTATCATAATATATTTTTGTATTAATATTCTACATAGCATTATTTCATTAAAAATATATTAGGCATTACATTGTTATGTGTTCGTTATTTTTAGAGTCAGCTAGCATATCAAACGTTTAGAATGTATAATAAAACATTGGAGATGTAAGAAAAGGGATTTGCATACATCTATTGTCAGACACATGGGAACAAATTCTTTCTTGAATTCGCCTCCTGGATAAATAAAAAAAGACATTTCATTCAATAAATTATGACGAAACTGTAAATAAGTAACAAACTCTTTCTTGAAGTCACCTCTTGGATACACAATGCAGAAATTTCATTTAAGAAATTATCAAAAATTGTAAGTAAGTAGCAAATTCTTTCAAAAATATGTTAATACGTTTAAGCAATAAATATTTTTAAGCTTAACCCGTCCTTATTCTTTAGAATAGTTTTATTAATTTCATTAAATTATGAAGAAATTGTAAGTAAGTAAAAATATCTTTCTTGAATTCGCTTCCTGTACACACTACATATATTTAATTAAAGAAATAATAAAATATAAATTAATTAATAAATTATTTCTATTTTTAAAATCTAGTATAAAAAAAAATTAAATATAATTAAATAAATTATGAAGGAATTCTAAATAGGTAACACACTCATGTTACCTCATGGATACACAATGCAGAAATTTCATTTAAGAAATTATCAAAAATTTTAAGTAAGTAGCAAATTCCTCCTTAAATTCGCCTCCTGGGTAAATAAAAAAGACAGTTCATTAAAGAAATTATGAAAAAATTGTAAGTAAGTAGCAAATTCTTTCTTGAATCTACCTGCTGGATAAACAAAAAAAGACATTTCGTTCGAGAAATTATGACAAAATTCCAAGTAAGTAACAAACTCTTTATTGTTTTCATGTTTGTTACTTACTTAGAATTTTGTCATAATTTCTTGAACGAAATGTCTTTTTTGTTTGTCCAACAGGTAAATTCAAGAAAGAATTTGCTACTTAGTTACACTTTTTTCATAATTTCTTGAATGAAATTTCCGTATTGCGTATCCAAGAGTTGACTTCAAGAAAGAAATTGTTACTTACTGAGAATTTTTCAATAATTTCTTGAATTAAATTTCTACATCATTTAGCTAAGTGAAAATTGTTTGTGATAAAGAGAAAAAATAGTTACTTACTTGGGATTTTTTCATAATTTCTTGAATGAAGTATCTGTACTGTATATCCAAGAGGTGAAATCAATAAAGAGTTTGTTACTTACTTACAAATATTTTCATAATTTCTTGAATGAAATTTCCGTATTGTGTATCCAAGAGATGACTTCAAGAAGGAAATTGTTACTTACTGAGAATTTTTTCATAATTTCTTGAATCTAATTTCTACATCGTATATCTAACTCTTGAAAACAATAAAGTTCGGTATTTACTTAGCATTTTGTCATAATTTCGTAAACTAAATGTCTTTTTTGTTTTTTTTTTTGTTTATCAATATATTTAAATAATTTTGAAAAATTAGTATGATTATTTGAATTGTTTCATTCTAATTAAAAAAATTTCTACATATTTATCTAAATATTGAAAGCAATTAAGTCTGTAACTTAATAATACGATCGTGATAAATTATTGACTGAAAAGTTTTTTTGATTATCAAACATGTAAATTCAATAAATAATTTGCTACATAGACTTACAATTTTTCCATAATTTCGTGTTATAATTTCATAATTTCTAAGTCGTATATCTAACTCGTGCAAACAATAAATAGTTTCTTACTTACTTAGAATTTTGTCATAATTTCTTGAACTAAATATCTTTTTTGTTTGTCCAACAGGTAAATTCAAAAAAGTATTTGCTACTTAGTTACAATTTTTTCATAATTTATTGAATGAAATTTCCGTATTGCATATCCAAGAGTTGACTTCAAGAAAGAAATTGTTACTTACTGAGAATTTTTCAATAGTTTCTTGAATTAAATTTCTACATCATTTAGCTAAGTGAAAATTGTTTGCGATAAAGAAAAAAAAAAGTTAATTACTTGTGATTTTTTCATAATTTCTTGAATGAAGTATCTTTACTGTATGTCCAAGATGTTAAGTCAATAAAGAGTTTGTTACTTACTTACAAATATTTTCATAATTTCTTGAATGAAATTTCTGTATTGTGTATCCAAGAGTTGACTTCAAGAAAGAAATTGTTACTTACTGAGAATTTTTTCATAATTTCTTGAATCAAATTCCTACATCGTGTATCTAAGTCATGAAATTCTTGAATGAAATTTCCGTATTGTGTATCCATGAGTTGACTTCAAGAAAGAAATTGTTACTTACTGAGAATTTTTTCCTAATTTCTTGAATTAAATTTCTACATCGTGTAGCTAAGTGAAAATTGTTTTTGATAAAGAGAAAAAAAAAGTTACTTACTTGCGGTTTTTTCATAATTTCTTGAATTAATTATCTGTACTGTTTATCCAAGAGGTGAAAAAAAAAATAGTTTGTTACTTAATTAAAAATATTTTAATAATTTCTTTAATTAAATTTACTTTTTTTTTATAAAATATTTTAATTAAATAATTAAATTATTTTTTTTTTCATAATTTATTAAATTATATTAACTTATTGTGTATACAATAGTTTACTTCAAGAAAGAAATTGTTACTTACTGAGAATTTTTTCATAATTTCTTAAATTAAATTTCTACATCATGTATCTAAGTCATGAAAACAATAAAGAGTTTGTTACTTACTTTGAATTTTGTCATAATTTCTCGAACGAAATGTCTTTTTTTGTTTATCCAGCAGGGGAATTCAAGAAAGAATTTGCTACTTACTTACAATTTTTTCATAATTTCTTTAATGAATTGTCTTTTTTATTTACCCAGGAGGCGAATTCAAGGAAGAATTTGCTACTTACTTAAAATTTTTGATAATTTCTTAAATGAAATTTCTGCATTGTGTATCCATGAGGTAACATGAGTGTGTTACCTGTTTACAATTCCTTCATAATTTCTTGAATGAAATTTCAGTATTGTGTATCCAATAGTCGAAAACAATAAAAACTTTATTACTTACTTGATTTTATTATGATTTCTTGAATTAAATATCTGTATTGTGTCCAGGAAGCGAATTCAAGAAAGCTATTGTTACTTACTTACAATTTCTTCATAATTTAATGAAATAAATAAAGCTATTCTGACGAATAAAGACGGGTTAAGCTTAAAGATATTTATTGCTTAAACGTATTAACATATTTTTGAAAGAATTTGTTACTTATTTACAACTTTTGATAATTCCTTGAATGAAATTTCTGCATTGTGTATCCAAGAGGTAACTTCAAGAAAGAGTTTGTTGCTTACTTAGAGTTTCGTCATAATTTATTGAATGAAATGTCTTTTTTTATTTATCCAGGAGGCGAATTCAAGAAAGAATTTGTTCCCATGTGTCTTACAATAGATTTATGAAAATTCCTTTTCTTACATATCCGATGTTTTATTAGACATTCTAAACGATTGATATGGTAGCTTACTCTAAAAATAACGAACACATAACAATGTAATGCATAATGTATTTTTAATGCAATAATGCTGTGTAGAATATTAATACAAAAATATATTATGATACATTATTAATATCAATGATTAAATTTGTACATATTGAATCTGTTCCATAAAATAGTTCACCATGTTCTCTCTTGATATTATAGCTATTGTCTTCTCTTAGTTTGTAATCAGTAGAATAATCATTATTCCATTTATAGTCATACAAAATTTTTACTGGTGTATCATTAACAAGCTCAATAAGCTTTCCGTCTTTGGTATTATTTGATTCAATGACGGTTTGAGCAAAGGCAGTAACGTTTGCTGGTGGTTTGTTTTTCATCGATTCATCTTTATATTCCATCGTGATATTTTCTGACAATTCCCTTTTTACTTTTCTGGTAATTTCACTTTCTATTATCACATTATTTTTACACAGGTAACAGTTTCGACACGTAAACAAGATATGGTTTACGATATTAGTAGAAGAGTAGGCCTTTCTTTTATTGATCTTCCGTTGAATGCTAATACCCGAAAGGTGACGATTGGATGTATCAGTAGGTAATGTGTTACCTGCAACAGTAGCAAGGAGTTGTCCTCTATCATCAATGATTATTTTTATGTTGGCATTCTCTTTGAGTGCAATCATCTTTGGAGATCTCAATCTCGCATAACCACCAACATAAGATTTGAATTTTTTCGGTATTCCAAAGAAATTTAATTCCTTACTGTCATGACAGTGCATGCATGCAGTTCCAATAGTGCTACCACCTATACTTGTTTCAAAATTTAAATACTTCTCTTTGTCAGCATTCAATGCTACAATAACCTTGTTATGTAAAAACAATTTATTAAAAAGTTCCATCTTCACTTTTTTTTTTCAAAGGTATGACTAATGTGTTTATCGGTCCACTGAGTAAGAAATACTGATTTAGTGAATTCAATCGATTAGATAGTGTGAATAACCGGTCATAGAATACCAGTGGGGAAGTCACATCGTGTCTCTGACCAATCACAGAGCGCAACTGTTAGAACTGTAAGCATATTTTAACATTTTAAGTTATGTACAAGAAGAAAAAAATAAATAAAGTTGAAAAATTTCGAAGTTTTAAAAAAAGTTTGAATTAAACACTTTTAGGATATCGAATGTCTTTACTGAAAAGAAGAAAAATCACACGGAATCCGGCAACTGAGTCTCTCAATCCCCGTAAAGCTCTTTTGAAAGATACAAAAACTACTTATTTAACACAAAAATTTCGTTTTTAATGACAACCAAGTAAAGAAAAATCACACGGAATTAGGCAACTGAGTCTCTCAAACCCTGTAAAGCTCTTTTAAAAGAAACAAAAACTACTTATTTAACACAAAAAATTCGTTTTTAATGACCAGCAAGTGAAGAAAAAACACAAGGAATCAGTCAACTGAGTCTCTCAATCCCGTTATAGCTCTTTTAAAAGATACAAAAACTTCTTATTTAACACAGAAATTTCGTTTTTAATGACCATCAAGCAAAAAAAAATCACACGGAATTAGGCAACTGAGTCTCTCAATCCCCGTAAAGCTCTTTTAAAACTGTGACAAGCTAAACCATGACAAAGCACTACTCTCTTGGACCTCACGCCCCATTTAACTCTGCCCCCGTGCCCCTGACCCCTCTTGTCACTGAAACCCTGTATAACCGACACTCCCGTGTAACTGTACCCCCTTTAACTGACCTCTCATGCAACTCAACCCTCCATGCAACCCAACTCCCTCAAATCACTTTTCAGTCATTTTCTCGTACTCTCGTGGAACTCAATCCCCAGTTAACTCAACCCCCGTGAAACTGAACCCCCTTGTAACTGAACCCCTGTATAACCACCACACGGAATCAGGCACCTGAGTCTCTCAAACCCCTTACAGCTCTTTTAAAAGATACAAAAACTACTGATTTAACACAAAAATGTCGTTTTTAATGACCACCAAGTAAAGAAAAATCACATGGAATGAGGCAACTGAGTCTCTCAAACCCTGTAAAGCTCTTTTAAAAGATACAAAAACTACTTATTTAACACAAAAATTTCGTTTTTAATGACCACCAAGTAAAGAAAAACCACACGGAATTAGGCAACTGAGTCTCTCAAACCCATTAAAGCTCTTTTAAAAGATACAAAAACTACTTATTTAACACAAAAATTTCGTTTTTAATGACCACCAAGTGAAGAAAAACCACACGGAATCAGGCAACTGAGTCTCTCAAACCCCTTAAAGCTCTTTTAAAACTGAGACAAGCTAAACCATGACACAGCACTACTCTCGTGGAACTCAATCCCCATTTAACTCAACCCCCGTGCAACTGAACCCTCTTGTAACTGAACCCCTGTATAACCGAAACCCCCGTGTAACTGTACCTCCTTTAACTGAACTCTCATGCAACTCAACCCTCCATGCAACACATCTTTCTCAAAACATTATACAGTCATTAACTAGTACTCTCGTGGACCTCAATCCCCATTTAACTCAACCCCCGTGCACATGAACCCTCTTGTAACTGAACTCCCTGTATAACCAAAACCCCCGTGTCACTGTACCCCCTTTCACTGAACACTCATGCACCTCAACCCTCCATGCAACCCATCTCCCTCAAAACACTTTTCAGTCATTTTCTCGTACACTCGTGGAACTCAATCCCCATTTAACTCAACCCCCGCGCAACTGAACCCTCTTGTAACTGAACCCCTGTATAACCGAAACCCCCGTGTAACTGTACCCCCTGTAACTGAACTCTCATGCAACTCAGCCCTCCATGCAACCCATCTCCCTCAAAACACTTTTCAGTCATTTTTTCGTTAAATTGACAATACGCTCCCAAACATCACTTGTGTATTATACAGTACATAATCATGGCATCTCCTCCAATTCACAAATCCCATTACCCTTTTTTTTGCAAAGGTTAATCAAACATCTCCGATTGCTTCTTTTTAAATTGACAATACTTTTCAAACGTTACTTATGTATTATACAGACCCCATTGGCGAGGTAAAGCTAGGTCAAGTCACAATGTCATTCTATCGTTTCTTTTCAATTAAGCTATTGAATACTTTCTAGCAATGTCTCTTGTAAGCGTCAAATCTATTAAGTATCTGAGCTTATTCTTTGTATTGCTGATGCAAGCATCCCATTCTTTAATTACCCGTGAGGCATTCTTAACCATCGCAATACCTTTACGCAAATATCTTTTCGCAAAAAATTCGCAAATCTCGTAAACTAAAGAAGTAATTATCCTTTTCAAAAAACATTATTCCTTCTATTAATGAACCCTTGAAACGAAACCAGTCTTATAGCGTCACACAATCTCGCTCCTAGTTCAAAAAATGGAATGCGTTTATTTTTCTAGTTCCTGATATACAAGTTTTTTTTTTTAGGTTAAATCCGTGGTCATTCATCTGTAAGTTGATTAGTAGGTTTTTGTTTTTTTTTATACTTGGCTAATAGGTAAAAACCTGTTTGGTACGGAGGACCCTTAGAATTCATTAGAAGGTAAAAAAAAAAAAAAAAAAAAAAAAAAAAAAAATTTGAAAGGGTGTAATGCCCCTGTAGAATAGAATTATCAGAAAAACCTGTTTGGTACGGGGGCGCAAGCAAATTCATTAGAAGGACTATACTATTAGTGGATCAATAATTCCCCTTAGAAACAACAAATAAATTCCCCTTTCATGGATCAATAATTCCCCTTAGAAATAACAAAAAAATTCCCCTTTTGTGGATCAATAATTCCCCTCGATTATGCAAATCAATTTCTTAGAAATTCTCTCCCCTTCGTGGATCAATAACATTGGCTATGTGGTTAGGTCTCGTTAGACTCAATTGTAGATGGCAGCATATGTGTACGTATCGCGCTGGTACTGTTCATTCCTACTCATTTGCAAGTGGTTCACTCAAACGGCTAATCGTAAAAAACGTCTAATTCCAACGTTTGCCATATTGTCACCTTGCTCCGTTCCTGCAGTGGATTAAAGCACATCTGGTACGGCTATCTGTCACTTAACCGAAATTAAGTGAAAAGTTGATGGACTTTATCACATAGCACAAAATAAGCCGATCCCATGGGTGCCTAGCAAACCGACCGTCGAGCCTACTCAAAGATCTAGCTATGCCGTTGTTCTTAAGAATATGCCTGATAGTTTGAACGCTCCTACTGCCCGAAAGTAGTGTATTGACACCTTATATCCCAGTGGTGATGATATAAATGAGTTTCGCAAATCAAAAAATGATTGGAAATTAGTTGTAGAATCGAAGAAAACAGCAGATGCAGTTTTCGCTTCGTTGAAGAATAACAGTCAGGGTGTTACGGCATCTGTTTGCTCGCCGAGCCACATTCGTGTTACGGGGGGCTTCGATGAACAGTCACTCAAACCGCTCATTCCAAATGCCTTAAAAATACTGCAATGTGGTACCTCACGTGTTTTCAAAGTATATTTTGATTTGCGAACCGAGCTCGAGTTTTTTCTTCGTAATTCTGTGAAAATACACTACGAGAAACTACCAGCACAGCCTTTTGTTTTTTTGTCGAAACGGTGTTATAAGTGTCATTTAGTTGGTCATCTTGCAGCCGAATGCACAAATCAACCAAAGTGTTCGAAGTGTGGATCAACTGATCACACTTCCAATCGCCTAAACAAGTGCAATCAGGCAGTATTCTGCACGAGCTGCAACTCAAGTGGGCAAACATGCTATAACGTACGCTGTCCTACAAACAAGTCTACAAAGTCTGATATGAAATCCGGTGTTTCTCGAATTTCATGAACCTTGTGTCTTGGAATATAAACGGCAACTTTGCTGACCGATCTTTAATAACAGCGGGAGTGTTGAAAACCAGCCATATTGTAAGTGTTCAGGAGCACTTTGCCCTTTCTTTTTTTTGTGAATCAGTTAGACATCTTTCAGTCTCATTTGATGTATGCTGTTCCTGCTGAGCGTAAGAAGGCCCTTGGCCAACCCTCTAGTGGATTTGTAAATTATATTCGGAGAAATATTGAGTCAAAGATTTTAATCTCAACGCAAAATATCCTTGCAGTGCAAGTAAGTGGCAATTTAGGTGATTTTAATTACTCATTAAGTGCTAATGTCAACGAGATTGATAGTATTGAATCTAGTGTTCGGGAAAATTTGGTTTACGGTTTACTTGATGACTCGTTTATCGTGTCAGGCAAAACACAAAAACTCATATACATACATAGCACAGGTTCCACATCTGATCTTGACCATGTGATTTGTTCAAAACAGCTTTCCTCCTCTCAAGTGCGCGTCTTTGATACTCCCTTTTCTTCAGACCACTTCCCAATAGAATTGAATAAAATTCTCTGATTTGCACTAAGATATTCTTTTGATACTCTCTGAAAAAAATATGTGTTTACCAAAACTTTTTTTGCTTAGATAATATGGAACAGATGGACAGAACGGGCACTTGCTGATTTGAAGCTATCATAATTTTTACCTTAACAGCTTTCTGCATACCTGTATATATATATATATATATATATATATATATATATATATATATATATATATATATATATATATATATATATATATATATATATATATATATATATATATATATATATATGTATATATATAAATAAAAATACATAATTCCTTGCTGAGTTGCTACTGGAGTCACGGTAACGACAAAAGAACAAACAAAAAAACTATCCAAATAATCCACTATACTCCTTCACACACCTCAACGACAAATGAAGAAGAAAGAGAGAGAAAAAAAGAAGTAAAATCTCAAATAATAGCTTAAAGCTCATAAATAGGATACACTTTTTCCTTGACTTTATTTCTGAATTTTTTAAACCATTTTACGTTATTAATTATCATATCATTACTAGTCCATAATTTTGTAAATAAAATATAAATAAAAATGACGAATAATAATTTTAAACTCATAATTAGAATACATTTTTTCCGTAACTTTATTACTAAATTCTTCAAACCATTTTATTTCATTAATGCTCTTATAATTACTATTCCATAAATTTAGTCCTCGATAAATAAAGGAGAACTTCGACCTTGTAGTGATCGCAATTGGAGCCGACAGTCACTTGCTTGTTCGAGTATTATAATTGTGGCGATCTGACCTGACCTGAAACATGTACGAGAAGCATAAAGGTACATAATTATTATTATACATGAACATAAATAACAGGTGATAAAAATCACGTAAGTCAGCAGCTGGTAAAATTTCGTAGAAGAAGAAGAAGAAGAAAAAGTAGGAATAATTGCTTAGGACTTATTAATAGGATACATTTCTTCTTTAAAACCCATAATTAGAATACATTTTTTTCTTAACTTTATTTCTAAATTATTCAAAGCTTGTGTCATTAATTGTCTTATCATTACTATTCAATAATTCTATTCCTTGATAAATAAAGGAGAAGTTAGACCTTGTAGTAATGGCAACTGGAGCAGACAGTGCCTTACTTGTTCGAGTATTATAATTATGGTAATCAGACCTGACCTTAAACATGTCCGAGAAGCATAAAGGTACATTTTTATTATAACATGAACATAAATAACAGGGGATTTATGTAAAGATCATCCAGTAGTTTTAGACTACTAAACGGACGGTCTTTTGTTATAAGGGCCTATCGTCGCTATCGAGCGAAAAAACTATGCACAAAACATGGCTTAGGAGTAGAAATATTAACCTTACTTAAGACATGTTCTTGCAAAAAAAATGATATCACAAGATAACGATTTATCCTTAACACCATTCATATTTAAATACGCAAAGCTCACTTGCGCTGGGTGAATAATTTCGAGGCGCAAACCAAAGCTTTCTTGAGCACTTTACAACGAAGGCTATAGGACAGATGATCTTTACCACAATTTGCACATTTTGACAAACGTTACGTGAATTGTCCTTGGTGTTTGCATGAGGGTGCACTTAAAAGGGCAACTAGCTAATTAACAGTTGCCCTAGCCCCTGCTAATTCAAGAAAACATTACCATTCAAGAAAAAATTAGTCCATGTTTTCCCTAAGATTGCTCGACTAAAAGCTTAAGATAGCCGTTTAGCTTAGTATAGTTGAAAGGTTCCAAAACTCTACCTTAGGTTTATCTTGTTTGTAGAGAAAAAATTAGGGTTTTGAATCGACAAGAAATAAAAATAAAAAGAAAAAATAAAAATTTCAATTACATCACCGATAGCAAATTTTCATTGATCTGGTTTTAAGCCAAGGGCGCTAATTTGGGAAACTACATGGAGGAAGCAAAGATTTTGTTCTATTCTCTGCATAAAGATGCGAAGACATTTTTTAAAGTTCTAAGGGTATTCTTCGCCTGAGAAACAACAAAACATCAATCTAAAGCTATTTTTCAAGACCCAGGGGGGTAATTTTACCCCCTTACTATATGTGCACCTGTATAGAACATGGTAAATAAACAAAACAATTGTTAAGTGCACTGATAAAGAGTATTATAATTCTAGAGATTTCTAGTGATTCCCAGTCAATAATCTATAGATTTATGGGCTGATCTAGTGATTTTCCTTACGAATCTAGTGATTTTTTTTCACCGGGTGGCAACCCTGGCTTTCAAAAAGGGACCGGAAATAAAGTGTGCTTTGACTAACTTTTTCTTCGGATATCATTCAAATTACTTTTCAGTTGGGGGAATCCCCACTAGTTTACAAATAAACGGCAGTGCCTTGATGCATTTGTTGCTAATAAAACTATGAAGAGCCTTCGTGATCGTATTATTGAATATTGCAAAAGTAACTGGCAATCTTAAATTTTTCCTTTCTCTGTTGCAATAAGTAACGATACTGACGTCACAAGATTGCGCAACACTCAATTTTGAAATGCAATTTACCTCGTGCCAGGTCCTCTTAACTGAATAACACGATTTTGTTTTGCTTTCAGAATCAAGGAAGTATGTAGTTGGAGGGGGTTCGGGCCTTTGACCTTACGTTTGAGTCTATCCTGAGACCTAATTTATCTATTTTAATCCTCTTAATTACTTGTATATCTAATATTTTACCTGTATAATTACAGATTGAAGTGTGAAATTTACCATTGTATAATGCTTATTTTACTTGTTTTGTTCAGATTTCTTTTCTTTTTTTTTTGTACAAAGCTCAGGCAAATCATTCCATAACAGACTTGCAACGAAGTGCAAGGTTTGAAGCTCTAACGCCATCTAAGATATACATATCTATGAAAAGTTCCGAAGCTTATAAAAAATTTCTTTAAAAATTGACTTTCAGTAGGCGATGAGTTTTCCCCTTTTTAAGTATTGCTTATATTATAGAGAGAATTTAAAAATAATGCTTCACTAGGTATTTCACAAATCCCCAGGGACTTCCCTTGCAGGCGGATTCAACTATATTGTAAATTTTTGTTTATTAATAAATGTCCCAACTCTAAAATCTTATCGATTCTTCATATACAGATGGAATATAACGATTCTAATCGTCTTATAACGATTCATACCATTTTCAATACCCTCCAACCAAGGCCGTACCCAGAGGGGGGTTTGAACCCCCCCGAAATGTTTGTCTGACTCGTGAAAACGTAACAAAAATGGATATAAACAAGTTTTGTATGCTTTTTTTGCGTAACCCCCTCCCCCCCCCCCAAAAAAAAAAAAAATTTGAGTAAAACCCCCTCCGAAACAAAAAAAAATCCTGGGTACGGCCTTGCCTCCAACACTATCGAATACTTTTTCCCAAAATATTCTACGATCAGTTCGAATATGGATTCAAAATCGCTTGCCTTCATATAAATGTTCATAATATTTAGTTGAAAAATAGGGGGAAATGAGCAACGATGCTATATTTTCTTAGTTTGAAAAGGGTAGAACTATAAAGAAGGGAGTAGTAGATCGAAGAGGTGGCTAGTTTTGTTTGGCAAAGTTAGCAAGATTTCTATTTTTCGTATTTACATCTTCTTGTTATTAACATAGCTTAAGATTGAATATTTTGCATTTTCTCTTTAATTTTGGCAGTGACCATAAAGGGGAAAATTTAACAGGGAAATTTGAATCTCAGCTAATTTAGATAATATATTTTTGCTTAAATTATATTTAAATTACTGCTGTGCTTTTTCATATAAGCTTCAGAATTACAATGACCGAGGAACTGTAGAAATAGTGTTTAAATTTTTAGGAGAGGATTGGGGCTAGGTTTATTCAATCTATACTGATTCCAGCTGTGCTAAATATCGATTTTAAAACTCTGATATAGAAACTGAGAAAAATATTGGGAACATTTTAACAGCTTTCAACCATATAAGTAATCTATTGTTGAGAGGATCCGTGAAAAAAAACAAGGATTTCTTTTAGATTAAATAAGGAATCTCTTTGCCAGTAGTTCCCACTTTTGGTAGGTTCTGCATTGCTTGATCTCTGAGCTTGACTGAGATGGCAAAATCAGTAAAGAACGAAGTAAAAAATGTGTTAGATAAGATTATGACAATAAAGGGTTCTCTTTACAGTAGAAACATAGAGTGCTTCTGAAGCACTCTATGTTTCTACGTTACAAAATATTCTGAAGCACTGCTTCAGAATATTTTTTGTGTATAAGAATAAAATGTTCTTGTTTCTTATGCGTGGGCTTTGTGTTTTCAGTAAATTGCTACCGGTACCTTTGTATAATCCTAGAAACATAGGAAAGTATCATCAGTCTGTTTATTCACACTGTTCTTAGAGCTATATGTTGTATAGGCTGTAAAGCATTAATTTTTGTTCGTTTTAGTTTCAAATTTATTCTTACTTCCATCCGAAAAAAAATCGTTTTTTTTGTTGATACAGAATGCGTTCATAAATCCAACTTTGACAGGAGTATCTAAAAACCCCAGTTTATGAAAAATTAAAGCCAATTGAAAAATAAGGAAAATAGAGGGATTGTAGAAAAAAACAATTTTTTATGATTTTTTATCATTTCGGTGGCACCGTCGAAGTGGTACTATATGATAGAAGGGCACCCTGCAAAACACCTAGGTAGCTACTGGATTTGGTTAATTGGTTGTAGTAGACCTCAAAATTTGATCAGATTAGTTCAGCTGGTTAAACCGAAGTTTTTTATATGGTAATATTTCAAAATTTGTTTTTTTTTGCAAGTATAGGTGGTATGTGAAGGAGATTGTTTGTTTTTTTTAATTAAAGAAGTTAGTACTACTGATAAGAGAGTATTCTATAAAAAAAATTGCACGAAGATTACTATATAATAATACAAAAAGTAAAAATATAACTTTATATAGAATAAATTATTTTATATTTTTTATATAAAATATAATACAGTGCGATTATATAAAAACGAAAAAAGAGTACATACATGTTATAGCGACCACACTTTGTTCTTGATCTGCAGTGAAACGGGTTTTGTGTGTCCACTCGGAGATGATGAACTTAGCCTGAGCGAGATAAAGTACTATACATATATATTTTAATTAAATATGTAATGTATAAAGGTGGTTAGGTATTGAATATAATGTGTTCTGGGCGTCCTGCTCTCCATAATTCTCTGTTGTATTTTTCACAACTTTGTTACTAAAGTATTATATTTTCATCATATTTTGGTATATTTCATTAGGATTAAGATAACTAAATTTGTTTTGTGTGGTCACTATAACACGTAAGCCAAGTACCGAAAAAAATTATTACATAAAATTAATAAAGTGTACCATGGGTATTGGGTGCTCGGGCTTGTTCAGTTTAGGTCATATATATCAATTTATTTCAGCTGTCCCACATAACAAGGAAGTGTACTATGTAAAATATAAGAATACCGTAGGAAGTTATTCGAAAGATGATCGAGATCTTACAAAATTGTAAGTTGGGATCGCTCTGCCCAGCGCTCGAAATTGCTTAAAAGGCAGAGCCCCTAATGAGCCCTATTTTTACTCTTTTTTAAACCTATCTAAGCTTTTGATAAATATCCCCTCTCCTGTAGGATTTTTCCTTTTCCACCCTTATTTCTGGGATTTGACATTATTAAGTTATTTGTTCTATCATTTGACTACTTTTTATGGGTTTTGAGTTCTTTTTGTCTGCAAGTGTACTTATTTTGTTTTTATCCCTTATGCTCCCAAATTTTATGAAAGTGACGATTTGTCAAGCGGAATTTCTAATTTAATTTTTCTGTATTAAAGTATAAATTTTTGTTTACTAAATTATAATTTTATAAATTAAATTCTAATTTTTAATTTCTAACAACAAGCAAATGTGCTATTTGATAATGAGAGATACGACGTGATTTTTTTTCATATCTAACGGCTTTTGAATGTTTTCGAAATAAAAATGTAAAGGTAAAGAGTACGGCATTGGTTCTTACAGTCCCTATCAGCGGCTCTGATCTTTGTTTCTTGACCCTTCAATCAGGAAGTGTAATGAGGTATCGGTAGCAACCCATCCTGTGCTTTCGCACATCCTTCCTGTTAACCTTCCCCACATGCCCATTTGGAGCTGGGTCAACTCTGGCTGAGCTTACAAAATGACGCCACGGACCTCCGTTCCAGACCAAATAACCAGCAACATCAGGATTCAAAACCCTGCCCTTACGGACAAGGGATTTCAAGTCTTGTGTGCTAACTACTCGGTTTTCCTAGCCTCGAATAGAAAGCGCAAATTCGGTCTGTATTGCTTGCGAAATTAATTAAAAAAAAGAAGCTGCCGATTCGGCAGTTATTGCTTTTGGAAGTCGTTTTCAAAATAGTAAGCGCAAGTTCGGCAATTACTGCTTGTGTAAGCCACTTTTGAAATAGAGAGCAGTAATTTGGCATTTATTGCTCCTTAAGTCCTTTCTTGAAACATAATGAGTAAGTTCGGTATTCATTGCTTATGAAAGTCTTTTTCGAAAAACCTACTTATTTTTACAGAATCTACAAATATACCCTCTTAGAACCTTTGCATTATTTTAAATTTAATTGACGTATCCCAACCCGCACCATAAAATAAATCTTAAACCACTCTTACCTCAAGCACTCCTTCAATCTAAACCAAATAAACAAGCGCGTAGCCCCTTGGTCTTCCAATCCCCAGTTTGTTAGCAGGATAACAAGTGGACTGAAGATGTCTTTCTTGGAAAAAATCACAATATTAGACATTATTCTGACCTACTCAATATCCATTTTCCAGCCACTACTGGTTGGTTCAAAGTTGTAAAGAATCCGAGCCCGAGTGTCGGCAGGCAATCGCAAAAGATGTCCAAACCACCGAAGTATCCGCTCGGCAACAAAGGTGACTGGGAAGTCATACTTCGTAGGCGGTCGTTGCTAACAAAGTCTGTCCATTGGATTCCTTGGATTGTGCGAAGCAACTTAGATTACACGCCGCTGGACAGCTGCAGTTGTAGGCCAAGTTTCAACTCCCTATAGCAGGATCGAATAGACTGACCCTCCAAGGAACTTCGTTTTGGTGGCTCATTTGATCATTGGCTTCTTCCAAACATGGCTCAGACTACCGAAGACGGCAGAAGCCTTGGCCGCGCGTGCAGCAACTTCATGGTCGATGTAGCCATCCGATGGCATGATAGAACAAAGATAAGTAAAGTCGTCAACCACTTCAATTTGGTTTCCGGCGATCAAGTAATTAGAACTGTCGGCGTCAGACTTTGGACTTACCATAACTTTCGTCTTCTTCCAGTTATTGAATAGTCCTGTCCTAGTAGCTTCACCCTGAAGCGTGTTTAGAGCCATGAGCAGCTGTGACTCGGAGTTCGTGACTAGTGCTATGTCATCAGCAAAGTCCCAATCAGTGACAACTCTATCCCTTACTTGAGTCCAAAGCTTAACTTCTGGGTTGTGCAAGTCATAACATGATCAATAATACAGTTAAATAGCCCAGGAGCAACTAAACAACCTTCTCTGACTTTTGTTCTTACTGAAAAGAACGTGCTAAGTTTGCCCTTCACTTGCACACAGCTCTCAGTCTCTTGACTGACCATGTCTTGAATGTAATGAAAAAATACAAATTTTCGCCCCCAGACCTTATATATCATAGCTGTAAAAGGAAATAAAATTTATGCTTATCAATAAAAACATTCCTTGCTTTTATAAAAATAAGGCTGTAGGCTATCTTTAACAGCATACAGAACTAATGTAATTTTATTTCAGCTTATACTTCAGCAATTTAAAACTATAATTACCTGTACTTTAGTACACTCAATTCTTCTGATATGGCTATTCCTACCAGTGACTGATTGAAGTCAGACGGCTTTTTAGACCGGATAATACAGCAATGCAGCCACGGGCCAAACGGTATTGCTTTATAAAATTGTTTTAGTAGAAAGATTATGTAAACTCTTAGTTAAAAGAGAATATTCTGAAACCAAGAGAAACTTCTATATAAGCAACTAAGTTACTTCACGCCATGAAATGAAGACGACAGGGCAGGCAATAACAAACCCATCAAGTAGCAATGAGAAACTGCGTATCAAGAAGTTAATGTGATGGTTATCTGAAACAGTGAAAACAGGGACCTTAGAGAGTTTCCATAAGAATAGATACTTTTTTAGGGACCGCTGTGATCTTAGGGACCTTTGTACGACCCTGCTATTACTGTACTCAAAATGCTACTTCTATGACATAGTAATCTAAAGTCCGTTAATCTACAAGTTATAAAAAATTAGAAAGTGTCAAAAGAATGATAGTTGTACTTGAACTTTTAAAAAAACACATCAGGCAAAGAGATTCGTTTAAAAGGTAAACTTATGTTGTTTCATAGAAGGTAAACATTTGAAAGAAACATAATTTTTCTTTGCAATGAATGAGACTGCCTTTGAAGCAGCAGTTGACCAATAAGCAATCAAAAATGAGCAATAGAACAGATAAAGGGCAAAATTGGACAGCATTTTTTAGGCAAGAGTAATAGCCGTACCAGACTCTTTTATAAACATAAAATATACAACAATGAGGGCTACCCTTAAAGCTCGTTAACATTTGAGATTTTCAAGAAAACTGGTGAACTCAGGTAAACAATATAGGGCATAGGGGATGCTGCATGACTCCTCCTTCTGTGGATCTTGGTTGAGTTTCCCGAATTTCTACTCCAGTAAAAAAAATACACCAAATGTCAACGCGCTTTTCAGATAAAGCAAAGGTTGCTGGCTGTTTTCTTGTAAAAAGATGGCAGAACGAGCGGCTTAATACCCGGCCACACAAATCAATACGAGGATTAAGCATAAATACAGCACCGACAAGGGTATATCCAGAATTTTTGGTTCGGAGGGGGGGGGGGAGAGGAATAAAAAAAACCTTGCCCTCTTCCAAGATACTATCTTGAGCACCAATAAGGTAGTCCGTGAAAATTCATTGCCACAAGCAATTAAAGGAAGGTTTTTATTGAAAAACAGAGCTTGGATGCTAACATTAAGTGTGAGATTTAAACTTTTTTCAAAAGAGCGTGACTATTAGAATGTAAGGTGAACTTCGGTGCAATGCAATAGGAATAAAGCCATGTTTCCATTTGGTGTTTTATGGACACAGTGAATCAAACAATGGAATTGCATGAAATATTTTTCTTTAGAGATTCATTGGTTAATTTAATTTCCAGTTTATCCATAAAACCCCTTGTGGGAAAATGATTTAAGTAGCACCATCTAGACAGCCTCTTTACCTAAAATATAACCAAAACACGTGTGTGTGACATGATTTTAAGAAAAAAAAAAATTCGAACTATTGCACAAAAACAAGCTGTTTTTTATTTTTATTTTCTACAAAAAAGGAGGAAAAAAACATGACAGTAACAATCTAAGGGTCTATCCTAGGGACTAGAGAGCATAAAGAACCACTTTTAAATTAAAAAACGGATTCATTACCAAAACATTAACAACAGCCTGAAGCGTCACTCATTTGTTAAAGGGAATACAAAGATTTGAGTAAACACTACTTTCACTTCTATAAAACACTTTTTTCTAAAGAATCACTTTTCTCCTGTCACATTGGGGGGGGGGGGGCACAATAGTAATAAAACCGTGTTTCCATTTGTTATTATTAAATATTAACATTAACAACCATTTTACAGTATAAACACGCAATCAACAAACACACTAAGAATATACGAATTGTCTTTTCTTGCTGTTCAAGATAGATCAAAGCTATCATTACTGCAAAGATTAATGTTTCGTCTTTTACTAACTCGGCCATACACCGAACTTTTCGGGCAACTACATAGAACTTGGGACCGAGTCGGGCAACTACTTTTTCTAAAAAATAGAAAAACAATTTATTTGACCAAAATGTTCATCAGGCCTTAACATCCCAGGAATCACTGCATGTAGTTTCTTTTTTCCTCTTGGGCCTGTTTGCGCGCCAATTCTCTTTCCTTTAGAAACAAGTCAATGTCATCATCACCTGAAAATTCTCTGATTTGCACCAAGAAATTCTTCAGATGCTCTCTAAAAAAATGAGGTGTTATCAAAACTTTTTGCTTATATATTTAAGACAATATAAACAAATTTACTTAACATGCCAGAAACTGCATATATTTTTTATGGATGTCTCCATAGTTTTAACAGTTTTAATACATTTTTAGCCTTTTTATTTTCTACGATTTTAACAGAAGAGTCCATCAGTCCGAATCTTGAAGGATGTCACAATTCATATCACTACTAAGGTTCTTAAAATGGAGGTTTTCCAAGAAGGACTAGTCTAGAGCAACAGTTGGCGAATGTCAGAGATGCGATATTGCAGCAGTCGTAGGGAATGTATAAATTTACAGTGACAGAATTCACACAGAGAATCGCCAGAGTATTATCGTCAGAATGAAACATAGATGGCATTAACACACCACCAATGGAAATCGCTAGACTAGTAGATGGATGGTCTTTCGTTACAAGTGCCAATCGAGCGAACAACCTGTGCAAAGAAGATCGCTTAGTACTAGAAATATTAACTTAGTACTAGAAATTTAAATATTAGTACGCAATTAAATAAAGAAAAACAATTTCTTTTTAGCTGAAAGTAAGGAGCGATATTAAAACTTAAAACGAAAAGAAATTATTCTGTATAACAAGGGGCTGCCCCCTCCTAAACGCCCCGCTCTTTGCACTTAAGTTTTTTATTGTTTTAAAAAGTAGAGCTGTGAGCTAATTGTGTACATTAGCGTAGAGCGGGGCGTTGAGGAGGGGACAGCCCCTTTCATATACGGAATACTTTGTCCGTTTCTAGTTTTAATGTCGCTCCTTGCTTTCAGTTCAAAAAACTTTTTTTTGTTTAATTTCTGAACGTTTTTGAATTAATACAAGTTTTGAAAATTGCTCACCGTACATGAATAATTAAAACGAAATTTTTATAGTAATTTTACGTTTTTTTTAACTAATAAGCTAAGTTTAATTTTTGTTCCAGTTACTTAAGAATGACAAATGAATCACAAAAGGTCGTTTAATTATAATAATAAGTTCTTTTAAAAGTTAAAAACAACTTTAGCATAAGAGCGAGCTATTGAGCAGAGGCACCCCCCCTCATATACGTAATATTTTCTGTTTGTTTTAATTTTTAATGTGTCTCCTTACTTTCAGTTGAAAGAACTTGTTTTTTTATTTAACTTCTGAACGTTTTTGAATTAATTCAGGTTTTGAAGATTGCTCACCGTACATGAATAATTAAAACGAAATTTGTATATTAATTTTACGTTTTTTTAACTAATAAGCTAAGTTTAATTTTTGTTCCAGTTACTTAAGAATGACTCATGAATCACAAAAGGCCGTTTAATTAGAATAATAAGTTCTTTTAAAAGTTAAAAAAAAACTTTAGCATAAGAGCGAGCTATTCAGCAGAGGCAACCCCCCTCATATACGTAATATTTTCTGTTCGTTTTAATTTTTAATGTGTCTCCTTACTTTCAGTTGAAAGAACTTGTTTTTTTATTTACCTTCTGAACGTTTTTGAATTAATTCAAGTTTTGAAGATTGGTCACCGTACATGAATAATTAAAACGAAATTTGTAAGTTAATTTTACTTTTTTTTAACTAGTAAACCAAGTTTGATTTTTGCTCCAGTTATTTAAAAATGACTCATGAATCACAAAAGGCTGTTTAATTAGAATAATAACTTCTTTTAAAAGTTAAAAAAACTTAAGCGTAAGAGCGAGCTATTCAGGAGAGGCAACCTCCCTCATATACGCAATATTTTCTGTTCGTTTGAAGTTTCTCCTTACTTTCAGTTGAAGTAACTTGTCTTTTTTATTTAATTTCTGAACTTTTTGAATTAATTCAGGTTTTGAAGATTGCTCACCGTACATGAATAATTAAAACGAAATTTGCATGTAAATTTACTTTTTTTGAACTAATAAGCCAAGTTTGATCTTTGTTCCGTTATTTAAGAATGACTCATGAATCATAAAAGGCTGTTTAATTAGAACAATAACTTCTTTTAAAAGTTAAAAAAAAACTTTAGCGTAAGAGCGGGCTATTGAGGAGAGGCTAACCCCCTCATATACGAAATATTTTCTGTTCGTTTTAAATTGTTCCTTACTTTCAGTTGAAAGAACTTGTGAAGTAGTTGAAAGAACTACGTAATATTTTCTGTTCATTTTTATGCTGGGAAATCCGGCGGCCCTTTCATGAAAAATTCCTCAATGAAAAGATCCTCCCACGTAACCTTCTTCCCCCTATCCCCCCCCCTCCACCAGAAAAATCCCCCTTAAAACGTCTATATACTTCCCAATACTATATGTAAACTATGGGCAAAGTTCATAACTTGCAGCCCTTCCCCCAGGGACCGTGGGGGATTAAGTTATCCTCAAAGACATAGTTATTAGATTTTTCGACTATGCTGAACAAAATGCCTATTTGAAAATTTTGATCGGGTGACTTTGGAAAAAAATGAGCGTGAGAGGGGGCCTAGTTGCCCTCCAATGCTTTTGGTCACTTAAAAAGGGCACTGGAACTTTTAATTGTCGTTCGAATGAGCCCTCTCACGATATTCTAGGACCACTGGGTCGATACGATCACCCATTGAAGAAACAAAAGAAAGAAAAACAATGCACCGTGATCTTTCTTCTGACAAAATTCAAAATCCCGCATTTTTGCAGACAGGAGCTTGAAACCTCTACAGTAGGATTCTCTGATACTCTGAATCCGATGGTGTGATTTACATTAAGATGCAGTGACTTTTAGGGGGCATTTCCCCCTTTTTTTCGAAAATAAGGCAAATATCCTCAGACTCGAAACTTTTGATGGGTAAGACTTGATGAAACTTATATATTTAAAATCAGCATACATATCCAATTGTTTTGATGTATCTATTGGTATCAAAATTTCATTTTTAAGAGTTTCGGTTTCTTTTGAGCCGCGTCACTCCTTACTTACAGTTCGTTAACACGAACTGTTTGAAAATCGAAACTAATCAAAACTGTTGTGGATTTTAAACAGTATCACAAATCCAAGCACTTCGAATCTTTTGTTAATACATGACATTGTGAGGTCGTTTTGTGAAGGAAGAAAAATTTTATGGAAACGGACGAATATTTTGCCACTTCGCGGCCTATTGAATCAGCTGAAAGATAGAAACTGATAATCCGAAGATTAAAAAAAAATCGTTTTGGTCTAGCAGGTAAAATAGTCCCCTGGTGATTATTTAAAATCTTTACTCCCTTATTGACTGTTGATTCACTCTTTAGAAGGTTATCATAAATTGGCTTCTGGTAAGGATTTAACTCGGGGAAATTTAGTAAGTGGGGTGCATAAAATTCCGTGTTCTTGTGGGAAGTTCTATATTGGTAGGACTCACCAACAATTTGTTGAAAGGTTTATTGAACACCGAAACTCAATAGAAAAAACCCTACAATTAAGCAAGCCTCCAGAAACTTTCGTTTCAGCTTTAGCAGAGCATATTTGACTTCAACCAGATCATTTTGTAAAATTTGATGAAGCCTTGGCTATTTCTAATGATAAGGGGTACACCCAATGGGCCAGGGAAGCCATAGAAATTAAAAAACATATGTTTGCTAACCTTTCCATAAATAGGGACACGGGTAATTTAAATATTGACCCAATTTATGATAACCTTCTAAAGAGTGAATCAACAGTCAATAAGGGAGTAAAGATTTTAGTAAAGATTGCTAGACCAAAACGATTTACTTCAGTAATAGCTAACAAAAGGATTATTTCGCAACTGAATAATTAAAGTAATTTACAGTTTTTTTATTTTTCCTTAGTTACTCTGGTGTCCTCACTGCAGTAACTCTATATTAGCATCTTTTCCCTACGTGGATTAGTTTGCGCCGATTGGACATTCGAATCTTTTGTTAATACATGACATTGTGAGGTCGTTTTGTGAAGGAAGAAAAATTTTATGGAAACAGACGAATATTTTGCCACTTCGCGGCCTATTGAATCAGCTGAAAGATAGAAACTGATAATCCGAAGATTAAAAAAAAATTGTTTTGGTCTAGCAGGTAAAATAGTCCCCTGGTGATTATTTAAAATCTTTACTCCCTTATTGACTGTTGATTCACTCTTTAGAAGGTTATCATAAATTGGCTTCTGGTAAGGATTTAACTCGGGGAAATTTAGTAAGTGGGGTGCATAAAATTCCGTGTTCTTGTGGGAAGTTCTATATTGGTAGGACTCACCAACAATTTGTTGAAAGGTTTATTGAACACCGAAACTCAATGGAAAAAACCCTACAATCAAGCAAGCCTCCAGAAACTTTCGTTTCAGCTTTAGCAGAGCATATTTGGCTTCAACCAGATCATTTTGTAAAATTTGATGAAGCCTTGGCTATTTCTAATGATAAGAGTTACACCCACTGGGCTACGGAAGCCATAGAAATAATAAAATATATGTTTGCTAACCTTTCCATTAACAGGGATACGGGTGATTTAAATATTTACCCAATTTATGATAACCCTTTAAATAGTGAATAAACAGTCACTGAGGGAGTATAGATTTTAGTAAAGATTGCTAGACCAAAACGATTTACTTCAGTAATAGCTAACAAAAGGATTATTTCGCAACTGAATAATTAAAGTAATTTACAGTTTTTTTTTTTTTCCACCTTTTATGGGGGTGCCAAAATTATTTAAATCTTTTTTAGCATCATCTCCTAACTGTTTTTTTTTTGGTGCGATTGTACATTTTTTTTTTTTTTTTTTTTTTTTTTTTTGGGGTGTTGTTTATTGGTGGTTAGTTTTATCTTGTTTTTTTTTTTTTTTTATTGTTCTTCCTCGGTGTCTTTTGTGGTTAATACGCATTGTTTTTATAAAGGTGAAATATCCGCGTTGGTTTGTTTCTGTTTTTTTATTTTCTCTACAATGGCCACAGTCTCGTGTGTTTTTTTTTTTAGAGATTTTTCTCTTTGTTGTTTTTTTGTCATTGCTTGCCAGTTCGGCTTAAGATCTTTCATTTGTCAATTGTACGGGAAACAATTAGCCGCTTCCGTCAATTATTATTTGTTTTTAGTTAAAAAACATGCAAATCTATTAAATCAACAAATGTTATTAAAAAATTGCAAGAAGGAATCAGTGATTCCGAAATCTTTTAAAATATGCACCCATTTTGGAACTAAAAATGAAAAAAAATTAAAAAATTTATTAATCATAATAGCTATAAATCTCTTAATTTAGGAACAAAAAAAGAGACGTTTTAAAATGTCTAAGGACTTAGATTATGTTTAAAAATTTTTAAGAAATAAACTTCCGTCTGACATTTTTATAAGGAGTAAGGATGTGGTCCTTAGATCTTATTGCCTTGATTTTCATTAGTACAAGGGTCGTTTGGTTGACAAGTTTAATAAACTTTTGTTTGGTAATTTCCAATATTCTGGTGTTTTTTATTTTCGTCATTGTCTGGGTCCTGCAATTTAGAATTTGTATTCTAAGCCTCTTAATATTCAACAGGAAGCTGTTTTGTCGAAGGGCTCTAAGTTTGGTTTTCCATCACCAGTCTCCTATTCAAAAATAATTTCAAAGGTGGAGTCAGGAATTATGGCTTCTATAGATAAGGTTGATACTCCTCAAGAACTCAGAGCTGAGATCGTAAGAAAACTAAACACCTTTAATATGAACTTAATTGGTAAAGACATTTCACAAAAAAATGACATTAAAATCCTTTCTGATTTGAAAAAGGATAAATTCCTTACTATCACCAGAGCCGATAAGGGAAACATGATCGTAATTATGAACACTGAAGACTATAATAATCAAATGAAATCCATTATTTCGGACACTATTACATACAAAAAACTTGATTTTGATCCTACAGATAAATATGTAAAATCAACAAGAAAGGAATTAGAGTCAATGAAAAATAATTTTCACATTACCCCACAGTTTTATAACAAATATTATCCTAGGGGTTGTTCGGCACCCAAGATCTAGGGTCTACCTAAGATTCATAAGACTGGATCCCCCCTCCTTCCCATTGTGTCAACTTTTCTGTCACCTGTTTCAAAATTAGAAAAAAGGCTGTCGGTAGCTTTGCGTCCACTTTTAGTAACACGAAAGTCATATTTAAAAAATTTTACTTATCTTACTAATAAATTGCGAAATTTCACGCTGGAGGAAACCTCAATTCTTTGCAGTTTTGATGTTGTGTCCATGTATTCAAATTATGATTTAAAAAGGTTCGAGGATATTTTAAAAAGTACATTAGAAAAACACTTTGATTTAATAAAGGATGTGACGTTAGCCAGTTTGGATATTGATCTCATTATGAGACTAATTATTATGGTAAATGAATTTTATTTTTATTTTGGTTTTCGAGGGGAGTTTTATAGACACATTTTTGGGGTACCGATCAGGGCTTCTCTTTCTCTTTTAGTTGTAACTCTTTCCAGATATGTCATTAAAATGTCCGGTATACGTAGATTTAGAGCCTACACTCATTTTTGGGGTATTTTCCTGTAGAATGTAACGTTCGTGTCGCAGCAATATGGGTGATACTCAGAGCTTTTTCGTAAACATTTAAATAGTTTTGATTATAGTATTAAATTTACAGTTGAATTTGAGGATAATAGTAAATTACCTTTTCTAGATATTTTATTAATTAAAAGGGATCTCCATTTACTTTTCTCGATTTATAAAAATCTAAAGCACAATGATAGGCATTTGAATTTTCATTCTTGCCACCCTCTGTCGGTGAAAAGGGGAGTTGTAATTTCATTAGTGAATAGAGCCTATAGAATTTGTTCCCAGGACTTTTTGGATTCGGAATTGGTATACTTGAGGGATATTTTGTTTTTGTAATAGTTATCCAATTAAGTTCATTGATAAAATAATTGAAAATAGACGGGTTAAACATAATAGTAGGGTTATTGAGGTTTCTCAGTCTTTAGATTTAGTTGCATCAAAAAGCTTCATTTCATTACCATATGTACCTGGTTTGGGTGAGAAACTTTCACGGGTTTTACGTAAATTTGGTATTGATACATGTTTCCAATCGCTGAGGCCAATGGGTAGTTAGCAGAGCATATTTGGCTTCAACCAGATCATTTTGTAAAATTTGATGAAGCCTTGGCTATTTCTAATGATAAGGGTTACACCCAATGGGCCAGGGAAGCCATAGAAATTAAAAAACATATGTTTGCTAACCTTTCCATAAATAGGGACACGGGTAATTTAAATATTGATCCAATTTATGATAACCTTCTAAAGAGTGAATCAACAGTCAATAAGGGAGTAAAGACTTTAAATAATCACCAGGGGACTATTTTACCTGCTAGACCAAAACGATTTGCTTCAGTAATAGCTAACAAAAGGATTATTTTGCAACTGAATAATTAAAGTAATTTACAGTTTTTTTTATTTTTCCTCAGTTACTCTGGTGTCCTCACTGAAGTAACTCTATATTAGCATCTTTTCCCTACGTGGATTAGTTTGCGAGTAGAGATGACCCTAAAGGTCCGATCAGGGCTCCTTATATGGGCATAGAACCACGTGGTTAATGGGGTCAATGACCTCTTTCTCCAGGTGTGTTTTTGGCACGCTCTTAACGAATGTCAAGGTCAATGTTGTTATTGTTTCCGAGCCAAATGTCAAGGTCAATGTTGTTGTTGTTTTGAACAGAGTCATTAGAGAGAACACGTGGTTAATGGGGTCAATGACCTAAATTTCCAAGGTCAATGTTGTTGTTGTTTCCGAGCCAACTTTCTTTTCAGTCTAGATTTGGCAGTCAGAGTGAAAGGATTGAAAAATGATTAAATTTGAGAAAGAGAGAATTAGATCAGTGTTTATGGAAAAACATTTGATTTTGGATGATGATTTTCTAGACTTGTCTATTCAACTTTTAAAGTGCGATTCAAATGCTTATACTCAATTTATTGATATCTTGATCATGACACGTCAGAATCATATTGTGGATATACATTCATTGCCAATGTAGATGGCTCCTCCTTCGAAAGAGGCAACGTCACAGAGTTACTCCTCTCCCCTTTCCTACACTTTGAATTTATGGCGCGAAGAGGATCAGTTTTGTTTTAGCTGTGAGTGAGTTGACATCGGAAACAGAAAAATGTTCTATACATGCCCATTGTGCATTTACACTCTTGGCAGTTGGAATCAATGTGAGAATTGTACAATTATTGATGACTATAATGGAAAGTGTAAATTATGTAATCCTTGCAAATTACATAGAGGATATGCTGTACAAATTAAAGGTTGTAATTCATGTCTTGAAGAGGTGTGTGATTCTCACCCTAGCGGGCACCTATGCTCCAATTGTAACAATGATAAATGTGATCAGTGGGAGAATACTCACCCCGCTATGATTGGAAAGAATCCTAAACGTGATTTTAGTTTATTTCTACGGGATTGGTATCGTCGTGGATTTAAATTATTCTGGGAAGAAGAATCTGGTCTAAGATTCAACTGTTGGGCTAGCAAGACAATCTGGTTTCTACGTCATCGCTGTGACGACACTGCCTACTATTACTATAAACCTAGCGATTTTTATTTGGCAGTTACCGACTGTGATTCACCACTTGAAAACACTGTATGTGATATTGCTTCGAATAGACGGATTGAAACTCGTGAATTTCATAATATGAATGCAAATAGTATTATTGACTATACGAAGAGATATGATAAGAGTGAAGTTACATTGTACTGCAGAAAATGTGACCCTGGCTTTGCTGCCAATCAAGATCAATATATAGTGAATCCAAATGATTTACCAGCATTAGTGGTTCACTACAGTTGCCTATACACCGATGAAGAAATCTAAAAGTGAAGATTTAAAGACATTGTTGTATATATACATTTTATTAATAAACAAATTCACATACATTTTTTAAGCACTTTATTCTTAGGGCACTGAAATTAATATTAAATACACTTGTAAGTATATTTTCCACTAGAAAGTCGTTCAGACGTGGATTGTCACCATAAATATGGAGAAACTGCTTGTAAGTATAACCACGACATCGGAACACAAAATATAGTAGCGCATGGAAGCCACAGCTTTTAGTCGTTAGATCCTGCACCCTCTTTCGATTTTGAATAATAGTTTTCCCACTGCTCTCAATATAGTTGCTGATGTATGGAGTGTAGAATGTATAGTGTAGACCAAGAGGATCAAAAAATTCGATATTCTTCACTGTTTGAAAGATGCACAGCCAATGACCGGTCAGCACAGTCGATGGACTGCTATTAACAATAATTAAGGTATTGTTCGCACTTTGAATTTTTCCAAGATAGTCCGAGGGCAGACAATAGGATTTGTACTGGGACATGTAGGGGTCCATATTAAATACACTGATTATTTGACTGGTGTTCATGGCGCCAAGTCTAGTAGAACACTGCCTTCGGGAGTGATTTCCCAATAGGTTTCATATTGATTTAGTGAGATTAGTGCAATGCTCTCAGCCTATGGGTTGCCAAATTTATACTTTAAAATTATAGGTCCCGTACGTACGAGGCTCAAATCCTGCGTGCCAGACAAATCCAGTGCAGTGATAACATGTGTTTTAGCAAACATATCTTCGGCTATACCATTTTCAAATAGTTGCAAATCGTGATCTAGAGTTTGTATAGTCAGCTCATACAATGTTCTATAGGATTTATCAAAAGATAGATTGTAGAGTGGGATGCCATTTACTTTGCACACAAGAGATGAAAGTCCAAACATCTCGAATTTATTTGGGCATTCAGTCCAGGATCCAATTGCACTGGCGCTTTTTACAAATGCCAAAGCCAATTTCGATGGGATTTCGCCATTGATAAAGGATGAGTCGGTGAAGGTACGTGACCCCATTGCTATATGACGTTGATTGGTGATTGTATGAGGAACAAGTAGTTTAATATTGTTGCCATTAGCTCTCAGTTTTTCCATGGCCAAAGCAACAGAACTCATAACCTGCTGTTTGCGTACATGAAGTATTGCTGAGGAGAGGGAGAGACTTACGTCGGGATTGGCGGCACATTCTTTTCTCAGTATGAAATTAGATGGTGCAAGCGTCAATTTTATATCCACTTTAACATTGGGCGGCAGCCATTGGGGTATATTAAATATTTCATGATATATTTTTCCAACTAGATGTAATTCACTAGTTGTAGCATTTTTAAGTACATCAATACTATTAGTATTAGTAATATATTCATATCTATTGGAGGCGCCTCTCAGATCTTTGTATGACTTGGGTGTCATCAGCATGAATTGGATATAGCTTGCATAGTTGGAGAGATTATTGCTTGTGCTCACCAGCGTACCATTGATGTAGACGCTAATTTGACGAAATAAATTATGTAGTATACAATTTTCATAGGATATCCCATCAGCTCGAACTGACATTGTATTATCAGATTTCCGGACTTTCATTTGTAAATCTATAAATGTGGACGATAAATCTATTAAGTAGTCCTCATTGGAATAAATTTGAAAGTGGATATTATCGGAGAGGGGTTGTAGCGGATAAAATTGTTCCTAGTATCCATGCTTGACACTCACATCAACATTTT
Organism: Artemia sp. Qi Xiang Cuo; assembly: GCF_049724085.1. Taxonomy (NCBI): domain Eukaryota; kingdom Metazoa; phylum Arthropoda; class Branchiopoda; order Anostraca; family Artemiidae; genus Artemia; species Artemia sp. Qi Xiang Cuo. Next base: position 15,946,130 of record NC_142807.1, read on the forward strand.
CGGCATTGAACAGATTCACTGAGGAGGTGACTGAAGGTTGGGATTCCTTATGCGGTAGGTTGGACATGCTTGGAGAAGGAATCTAGTTTCTATTAAACAATTCTCTTCCTGGGGTGTCTGGTTACACTACGTATAGGCTTTCTTTTCTTTGACAAAACTGATGTCTTTCGTTTCCGTCCTGAGTAGAGACTGATGAGTGATGCAGTGTTTCTTGGCCTTTTTAAACCTTTACCATTCTGTTTTAATTTCTCGCCAAGGGTTCGCGCACTGGACCTAAGATTTTCCGTAGCACTTTTTTTAAAATCCTTGCCAGAACCCCAATCGTATAGTGTAGAGGATGCAAAATCTGTCGCAGCCGGTACAAGATATTTTCTAGCCAGTGGTAGTGAAGAGCGAAACAGCTTAGCAAACCAGCTGCCAAGACCATAGCCAGACATTGACGAGCGGCCCTTGTAATAGTCCAGTCCATTGCCCTGTTGTCTTGGGCCAAGAGTATTAACATAGCAGTCAACATCAGGACAAGTGAATACCACTTTTTAATTAGACATCTTGCTGTTGAACGATGGGTCGAAAATGACATGTAATCACAGCCAAACCTTTTGAAATTGCTATTGGATCACCCAATTTAGTTCTTAATGTTAACTGACAGAGTTCCAAATAGGAAGTGTTTACAGGAATATACTGAAGATGCTTTATATTGTAGTGATGAATATGTTCTTGATTTGTTTTTCGTTCAAGAACTCGTAGGAGGGGGACATTTGAATTACAAACCCAAGATGTTTCCACAAATGAGGCGTAGAGAAATATACAAGTGTCTGTGGAGAAGGCAGGGGGGTAGTCGGCAAAAATGAAATTAGTGTTTCCGGCACTTTTACCGTTGATTATATTGAGCTTAAAGCCGAGAACATCCTTTAGATTATCATTGAGAATAACCTTTTCACTGGCAATACGTGAACTAATGTAGATCTTGCCCTCCTCCTTTGAATAGTTGAAATGAAAAGCTCCTTTTTTACGAGCGGAAATTCTTTTATTGATAGAACGACATAAATCATTCATACAGGAGAGTTCCTCGTAGGGTAATTCAATATATGGATAATGCAACCAATTGATTTTTTGAATTTGTTCTTTATCACCTGGTGGTGGCGGCCAATCATAGGGTCTGATTTTTATTTCATATTTACGATCTTTTCTCAGGATCTCACAGGGATTTCTAAGAATACAGTTAACACGAGCCACTTCATATTTTCCGTCGAATTTAAGGTTGGGGGAAAGTTTTGTCCAAAAATCACTTGTTTTATTCAAGTCATTGTATAGAGGATTAGAAACATTGGACATGAAAGTCACATAGAAATCATTGGGCATTGTTAATATTTTCAGCACTGACACAAGAATCAAAATCAGAGTTGTATCCTAGGGAACGAACAAGCAACTGTTTCTTGCCCCTACGAGTACGACTATTTAATATGTTTTCAATTTGATAAATTTCACTAGTGTGTCTAACTTTTTGCAGTTAATATTCGTAAAAACCACCGAGAATTTCATCATCTTTGGTATCTTACAGCCGATAAGTTATGGATATGGTGTCTAGAATTTTGGACACTTTAAAAAGTTCGGTGCTCCATAAATAATTCCCCTTTTCAAAAATATTGGTGGTTCTATTAATTCGAACAGTATCACCAACATCGAATTTCTTCTTCTTTTTCTTCTCATTGCCATTGGAGTATTACTTTAGAAAAGCATCAAATGTATTCTCACTGTAGTGAACATCCCGAGGGCTAGAGTTGGAAAGAGATCGATGTGGTCGATGGTTGTATATCTGCATGATCTTATCTAAATCGTGCTTTAAAACATTTCAATGTACAATACTTTTAAATTAATAGACGAATCGTTCTTATTAATCGTTCGGCCAATGCAGCTTTTATTGGGCTGTGACTATGATAAAGTGTTGTATTATATATCAATAGAACCTTTTGCACCTGAGGATTAATAAATTCAATGCCGAGATCCAATTGAATTTTTCTATAGGAATCCTGTTCAAGAATACTTTCAATGGTCAGAGCAAATTCAACACCACTCTTTGATAACTGCGGTATGGCCTATGCAGAACAACTAAGAATTCTGATCGCCACCAGAAGCGCTGTGTTGGGGGCATTGTAATACCGTTGAACTTCGTCACGAGTTAAAAAATCCATTCGCACTATATGCAGAGGGGCCTAGGCGTTAGTTTGACTATATTGTTTACTATGAAGTCTATGATTCCATTGTAGTGTGTAACACGGTTCATTTTCTAGACACTCTTTTGCTTTTTTCAATGTGGTGCCGGACACAGCTCTAGAAAGGGTTTTGGGGGAACTTAAACTTCCCGCTTCACCAATATTTTCATAGACACCTTTCAAAACTTCAACCATTTTGAGCGTAAACACGTTGTGTAATGTCCACTCCCCTTTGGCATATTGGAGGGTCAATCAATTTGTCTTCGCTTTTGACTAGCAGCCACAGGTGTTGTAAAATCAGTGGTGCTAGTATCTTCTTCTTCTTCTTCTTTTTTAAATGGTGTTGTTGGATGTTCATTTAATTTCTTTAGAATTTGCTTATTGCCAATAAGACTTTTGGGAAAGTTTGATACACTTATGGAAGGATGTTGTCAGAGACCCAGGGGGGAAGGGAGATCTTCTCAATAACAGATGAATCAAATCTCAGTAGTAATCTTAGAGAGCTTAGTATCTGTTATTGAGAAGATCTCCTGAGAAGATCTCTTTTGAGAGGACAAAACTCTCCCCCACCATCAAATTCGAATTAGAGTATGAAGTGGCCAGTGTTAATGGTATTTTTAGAAATCTCTATGGTATCATAAGAATAGATCGTAAATATGAAATAAAAATTAGGACCTATGACTGGCCGCCCCGACTAAGTGATCGAGAACAACTTCAAAAAATCAATTGGTTGGATTACCCATACATTGAATTACCCTACGAAGAACTCTCCTGTGTGAATGACTTATGTCGTCCTATCAATAAAAGAATGTCCGATAGTAAAAAAGAAGCCTTTCACTTCAGTTGTTCAAAAGAGGAGGGCAAGATCTGCATGATTTTGCCTATTGCCGGCAAAACTATCATTCTCAATAATAATCTAAGTGACGTTCTCCGCCTTAATCTCAGTATCATCAACGGTAAAATTGCTAGGCACATACATGTTATTTTCGCTGACAATCAAGCTGCCTTCTACACAGACACTTGCATATTTCTCTAAGCGTCGTTTGTGAAAACATCTCGGGTTGGCAATTTAAATGTCCCCCTCCTAAGAGTTCTTGAACGAAAAACCAATCAAGAACATATTCATCACTACAATATAAAGCATCTTCAGTATATTCCTGTAAACACTTCCTATTTGGAACTCTGTCAGTTAACATTACGAACTGAATTATTTAATCACATAGCGATTTCCCTAGAGGGGTCCCTTATTCCTTTCAGTTGTCAACGAATCGTTGAATATTAATGTGTAAGATCAAAAAGTAGTATTTACTTTCCCTGATATTTATTTTTATTCGGATGCTCTTGATACCAGAAAACAGGGCACTAGACAGGACTATTTCAAAGGTCGCTCTTCAATGTCTGGCTCTGGTCTTGGTAGCTGGTTTGCTAAGCTGTTTCGCTCTTCACTACCACTGGCTAGAAAATATCTTGTACCGGCTGCGACAGATTTTGCAGCCTCTACACTATACGATTGGGGCTCTGGCAAGGATTTTAAAAAAAGTACTGCGGAAAATCTTAGGTCTAGTTCGCGAACCCTGGGCGAGAAATTAAAACAGAATGGTAAAGGTTTAAAAAGGTCAAGAAACAATGCATCCCTCATCAGTCTCTACTCAGGACGGAAACGTAAGACATCCCTTTTGTCAAAGAAAAGAAAGCCAACACGTAGTGTAACCAGAAGGCCCAGGAAGAGAATTGTTCGATCGAAACTAGATTTCTTCTCTTAAGATGTCCTACCTACCGCATAAGGAATCCCATCCTTCAATAACCGCCTCATTGAATCTGTTCAATGCCGAAAATGTTGATGTGAGTGTCAAGTATGGATACTATGAACAATTTTATCCGCTACAACCCCTCTCTGATAATATCCACTTTCAAATTTATTCCAATGAAGACTACTTCATAGATTTATCGTCCACATTTATAGATTTACAAATGAAAGTCCAGAAATCTGATAATACAATGCCAGTTCGAGCCGATGGGATATCCTATGAAAATTGTATACTACATAATTTATTTCGTCAAATTAGCGTCTACATCAATGGCACGCTGGTGAGCACAAGCAACACTCTCTCAAACTATGCAAGCTATATCCAATTCATGCTGATGACACCCAAGTCATACAAGGAATTGAGAGGCGCCTCCAATGGATATGATTATATTACTAATACTGATAGTACAGATGCACTTAAAAATGCTACAACTAGTGAATTACATCTAGTTGGAAAAATATATCATGAAATATTTAATATACCCCAATGGCTGCCACCCAATGTTAAAGTGGATATAAAATTGACGCTTGCACCATCTAATTTCATATTGAGAAAGGAATTTGCCGCCAATCCCGATGTAAGTCTCTCCCTCTCCTCAGCAATACTTCATGTACGCAAACAGCAGGTTATGAGTTCTGTTGCTTTGGCCGTGGAAAAACTGAGAGCTAATGGAAATAATATTAAACTACTTGTTCCTCATACAATCACCAATCAACGTCATATAGCAATGGGGTCACGTACCTTCACCGACTCATCCTTTATCAATTGCGAAATCCCATCGAACTTGGCTTTGGCATTTGTAAAAAGCGCCAGCGCAATTGGATCCTGGACTGAATGCCCAAATAAATTCGAGATGTTTGGACTTTCATCTCTTGTGTGCAAAGTAAACGGCATCCCACTCTATAATCTATCTTTTAATAAATCTTATAGAACAGTGTATGAGTTGACCATGCAAACCCTAGATCATGAGTCGCAACTATTTGAAAATGGTATAACCGAAGATATGTTTGCTAAAACACATGGTACATTGTATTGGTTTTGTCTGGCACACAGGATATGAATATAGTACGTACGGGGACTGTGCGTTTAGAGTGTACATTTGCCGACCCATTGGCTGAGAGTATTGTCCTAATCTCACTAAATCAATATGAAACCTATTGGGAAATCACTCCCAAAGGCAGTGTTCTACTAGACTTGGCGCCATGAACACCAGTCAAATAATCAGTGTATTTAATATGGACCCCTATATGTCCCAGTACAAATCCTATTGTCTGTCCTCGGACTATCTTGGAAAAATTCAAAGTGCGAACAATACCTTGATTATTGTTAATAGCAGTCCCTCGACTGTGCTGACGGGTCATTGGCTGTGCATCTTTCAAACAGTGAAGAATATCGAATTTTTTGATCCTCTTGGTCTACCCTATAGATTCTACACGCGTCACATCAGCAACTATATTGAGAGCAGTGGGAAAACTATTATTCAAAATCGAAAGAGGGTGCAGGATCTAGCGACTAAGAGCTGTGGCTTCCATGCGATACTATCTTTTGTGTTCCGATGCCGTGGTTATACTTACAAGCAGTTTCTCCGTATTTATGGTGACAATCCACGTCTGAACGACTTTCTAGTGGAAAATATACTTCTAAGTGTATCTATTATTGATTTCAGTGCCCTAAGAATAAAGTGCTTAAAAAATGATTGTGAATTTGTTTATTAATAAAATTTATATCTACACAAGTGTCTTTAAATTTACACTTTTATATTTCGTCATCTGTGTATAGGCAAGTATCGTGAACCACTAATACTGGTAAATTATTTGGATTCACTATATATTGATCTTGATTGACTGCAAAGTCGTGGTCACATTTTCTACAGTAGAGTGCAACTTCACTCTTGTCATATCTCTCCGTATAGCCAATGATACTATTTGCGTTCATTTTATAAAATTTACAGGTTTCAGTCTGTCACTTTCTACAAGAATTACAGACTGATTTTTCAAGGGGAGAACCACAGTTATTGACGGAAATACAGACTCCAAAATGCGTTTGGGACTTGTTGAAAGCGTTTACGGAACGATGCAATATAACACTATTTTTACGGTTAGCCCTGCATATGAATTGAGGACCGTTTACTTACACCCAGACTACTACACAGCCACGATTATACAAATACCGTAGCAATAAACTGACATTGTTTGTGTGATTCTTTCTAATCATGTCGGGGTGAGTGTTCTCCCACTGATCACATTTATCATTGTGACAATTGGAGCATAGGTGCCCGCTAGGGTGAGAGTCACACACCTCTTCAAGACATGAATTACATCCTTTAATTTGTACAGCATAGCACCTATACTATTTACAAGGATAGCATAGTTTAAAATTTCAGCCTTAGTCGTAAATAATTTTAAAGTTATCGTCATGTTACCAATCGCAGCTACTATAATTGAACAAGTGACATATATCTAACATTTGACTTTTTGTGCTAACTCTCCCACAGATAACACGAAACTGATCCTCCTTGTTTCATAAATTTAAAATGTAGGAAAGGGGGAAGGGGTAACTCTTTGATGTTGCCTGTTTTAAATGAGGAGTCATCTACATTGGCAATGAAAGTATATCTATGATATCACTCTGACGTGTCGTGATCAATATATCAATGAATTGAGTATAAGCATTAGAACCGCATTTTAAAAGTTTAATAGACAGGTCTAGAAAATCGCCATCAAAAATAAAATGTTTTTCTATAAACACTGATCTCCTTCTCTCTTTCTCAAATTTATTCATTTTTCAATCCTTTCACTCTGACTGCCAAATCTAGACTGAAAAGAAAGTTGGCTCGGAAACAACAACAACATTGACCTTGGAAATTTAGGTCATTGACCCCATTAACCACGTGTTCTCTCTAATGACTCTGTTCAAAACAACAACAACATTGACCATGACATTTGGCTCGGAAACAATAACAACATTGACCTTGACATTCGTTGAGAGCGTGCCAAAATCACACCTGGAGAAAGAGGTCATTGACCCCATTAACCACGTGGTTCTATGCCCATATAAGGAGCCCTGATCGGACCTTTAGGGTCATCTCTACTTTTGCGCCATTTGTACATTTTTGTTTTTTTGTTGTTTTTTTTGGTGGTGGTTTTATTGGTTTTTAGTTTTATCTTGTTATTCTTGTTTGTCTTTTGTGCTGAATACGCTTTGTCTGTATAAAGGCAAAATAGCCGCGGTGTTTTGTTTTGTTGTTTTCTTTTCCCTCCACTGTCCACAGTCTCGTTTGTTTGTTTTTTTAGAGATTTTTCTCTTTGTTGGTTTTTTGTCATGGCTGGCCAGTTCGGCTTAAGATCTTTCATTCTTAACACCATATTTAAATACACAAAGCTCACTTGCGCTGGGTGAATAATTTTGAGGCGCAAAACAAAGCTTTCTTGAGCACTTCACAACGAAGGCTATAGGACAGATGATCTTTACCACAATTTGCACATTTTGACAAACGTTACGTGAATTGTCCTTGGTGTTTGCATGAGGGTGCACTTAAAAGGGCAACTAGCTAATTAATAGTTGCCCTAGCCCCTGCTAATTCAAGAAAACATTACCATTCAAGAAAAAATTAATCCATCTTTTCCCTAAAATTGCTCGACCAAAAGTTTAAGATACCCATTTGGCTTAGTATAATTGAAAGGTTCCAAAACTATACCTTAGGTTTAGCTTGCTTTTGGAGAAAAAATTAGGGTTATGAATCGACAAGAAAAAAAAAGTAAATATTTCGATTACATCACCGATAACAAATTTTCGTTGATCGGGTTTTAAGCCAAGGACGCTAATTTGGGAAACTACATGGAGGAAGCAAAGATTTTGTTCTATTCTCTGCATAAAGATGCGAAGACATTTTTTAAAGTTCTAAGGGTATTCTTCGCCTGAGAAACAACAAAACATCAATCTAAAGCTATTTTTCAAGACCCAGGGGGGGGGGGGGTTTAATTTTACCCCCTTACTATATGTGCACCTGTATAGAACATGGTAAATAAACAAAACAATTGTTAATTGCACTGATAAAGAGTATTATAATTCTAGAGATTTCTAGTGATTCCCAGTCAATAATCTATAGATTTATGGGCTGATCTAGTGATTTTCCTTACGAATCTAGTGATTTTTTTTCACCGGGTGGCAACCCTGGCTTTCAAAAAGGGACCGGAAATAAAGCGTGCTTTGACTAACTTTTTCTTCGGATATTATTCAAATTACTTTTCAGTTGGGGGAATCCCCACTAGTTTACAAATAAACAGCAGTGCCTTGGTGCATTTGTTGCTAATAAAACTATGAAGAGCCTTCGTGATCAGGGTTGCCACCAGCTCAAAAATAAAAGCCCGATTTTTCTTCAAAAAAAATCCCGAAATTTCAAAAAAAATCCCGGAACACGGTTTTTAGGTTATACAACATAGGGCTGCAAGGTGATGACGTAAAAAGCAAGGCGCGAAATTCGAAGTACCGTGAAACGTGGTTTCTAGTAGTAACTAACAACTGATTGTAAATATTCCTATTATTATTTCGACGTTAAAAAGTTCTGGTGGATTAGTAGGATCTACGAAATTTATTTTAGGCCAAAGCAATTCGCCAAAGTTCCGTAAAACGGGCTAACGACCGTTGGGTCGTCGGGTCGACCGTAGGGTCGGATACCGACCGGAGGGTCGTATGGTCTTACCGCCGTTAGGTTCTAAACGACCGTAGGGTCGTAAGGAAGAGAATAACCTTCTTTAAAAAAATTAATCTAAAAGTCAAACCACTTTTTTCTTACGGAAATAAAGGGCTAATTTGAAACTTAAAGCGATAGAAATTATTGCTTCACAATTTGTGCAAGATAAAACTGCAAAACTAGCTCAAACAAACTGACTACAAATAAACTGGTATTTTTAATATATATTAGGATTTTGAAAAACTAGGGCTTTACTAAAAACACAAAATCAACCTTCCAAAAAATGGAATGTGCTCACAGAAGCAAAAAAATCCATCAGTTGCCAGTCGGAAATAAAGGACTAATTGAGCAGGCTCTCAAAATTCTTTCACAAATCAGGAAGTCTACAAATCAGATAAGATAAGATAAATAGATAGATAGCTAAGATTTATTCATAATCAATTAATCATACAAGAAAATACATTGTGCTAATCCCCCAAAGGCTCCTAGGCCTGTCATAGAGGGGGAATACATACCATTTAAATCACACACTAAATAAATATAAAAACAATAAAATATGCCGACATTGAATAAGCCAATCAATACGGTAGGTCGTAAGGGTTTACGACCGTAAATGTCTTAAAAAGGGCTGAAAAAAAAAGAAAAAAAACAACGAAAACAGTCCCACCGCAAGAATGGGTTTCCTGTGGACGGATGACGCCCAGTATACGGGATAGCAAATATTTTTTTTTTTTGTGTTAAAAAATTTTAAATTTGTATGAGTAAGCCTTTTGGAAGACCACCTTTGGCTGGTAATTTATAATAAACAAGTTAGGTGACGCTTAAAGTAGTATATTTTAAAATATTTTTTAAAGAAAATTTTACGTCACTGAGCGGCGCGGCGGTGGGATTAAAAAAAAAAAAAAAAAAAAAAAATTAAAAACCAGCGGTTCAAACCAGATGCACAGAAAAGGACAAATTTTTTGCGGAAATTTTCCACTTTATGGCCGTCGCCAGAATAGACACCGGAACTGTCCATTTCTTTGCATCAGGTATGAACCGGTGGACGTGCATGAGGGCACTCAGCATCTCGCTGTCTAATCTGTTCCGGAGCGGGCTCTTAATAAGCTTGAGAAGGGAAAACTGCCTTTCAGCGCCGGCACTACTGTGTGGCAGGCTAATCATGTTAAACATAAATGAAGGTAAGACTTTGAACATCTTATTTTCACCTGCATCTTTACAACTGTCCATAAAGGACCAAAACGCTACAGGACCTTCTTTACCTTTCACTTCAAAGATCTCATCCACAAATGGCAGTCTTATCCACTCTGAGTTAAGCTCCTCGACGTCAACAGAGTATGTTGCACAAAACCTACTGTACAGCGGTGCTATAGAGGAGATCTGGCCCGAAAGAGCGATTGAAGGGTCAATACATTCTAACTGTTTCAAAAGAGTATCCCTATGGTTAATCCTTTTTTGAATCTGCTTCACAAGAATCTGGTAGAACTTGACACACTTGACTTGAATGTCATTCACCTGATGAGAGGATAAACGCAAGTTTTCCGACTTGACTAGAACATCAAATTTGGCACCGAAGTAAATCTCATTAAAAGGTCTCAGGTTATGAGGGTTGAAGACGTCAACTTCAAAGGGATCTTTATTTCGCAGAGAATTTTCTTTCATGAAGTTTCTCAGAATTTCTCCCAGAGTATCTCTCACAGATTTCAAAATCAGGTGAATCCTAACATCTTCACTCTGGTACTGTAAATTCAGCCTATTCACCACAGGCAAAATGTACCTGAGAAACATATAATAGAGCTGCAACTCATGGCTTTGTAGCCCCTTCAATAGTGCGTTGGCTGCTGGTATTTCTGTCAGCATCATCGACTGAAAGTACAAGGTTAATGCAGGCCACTGTTCCAATAATCTCTGCACCACCTGCTCCATGGCCAACCATCTTGTTTTACTTGGATAAAGTACGGCATGTTCGGCAATATTCAAAAAGGCCTGGCATTCCTTAAACTCTTCTTTGCGTTTTGGTGAAAAGGCGACAAAGTTGTATATGTCATGACTAAATTGGATTACTGACGAATCCAGTGCCTCACAAGCAGCAGCAGAGCACAGGGTAAAAGAATGACAGATGCAGCCATGTACCACTAGCCATGGTAGCTCTTGTTTCAAGAGGGTAGCCAATCCATTGTTTTTGCCTAACATAACACTAGCAGTGTCAGAAGCAAAACCAATAATATTTGCTACAGGGATGCCCCTAGTGACAAACTCATTAACGATTAATGCTTTTAGCCCAGCCGCAGATGCATCTTTTACTTTTGGCATTGCTAAAAATTCTTCGACAACTTTAAGATCATTTTCGACCTTCTTGGCATAACGCACTAGAATCACTAAAAACTTCGTACACGAAACATCGGTAGATTCATCAACGATTATCGAAAATTTGCATCCTTTCAGATCAGTAGCAAGTTCCTCTTCCCTTTCTTTCGCAATCACGTGTTTGATCATTTCTGAAGATTTAGTCCGGGCGCAAGCAAGACCACTAACAGTCGGCGAGTCTTTTATGTAGTTTTTTAAAACGTCAGGCAACTGATCCATTTTAGAAACCGGAAGGTTCTCTTTCACAATAAACACACACAAGCCCAGTTCAAGGCCTAAAATATTGTCTTTTAGTTTGGCTTGCTCCTGGAGCTCTTTTGAAGAACACGACAAAGCTGGTACTTGATTCATTTTAGGCTTGACAGCGGTAACATGAAATGGTCTGGACGCATGCCGTCTCATAGCAGACTTAGTCCCTTTGAGTGGTTTTGAGCAATAGCTACAGTAAGCCTTTGATGGCTCTTTTTCATCCGCCTTAAGCCAGCCCTTAAATTCTGGCAAATGGAGCCACTTGCTGGTGAACTTATCTACATAATTTTCTTGCCTTTGCTTTTCTGGACTGCACGTTTTTCTCTTCTCTTCCCAATCTCTTTGGAAGATGACGCATTTTTGGTTTTCACTGAATCCTTTCTAAGATTTCTGTTCTTCTCATTCACAGAATGCCGCCCCTTGTCAGCAGGATCAGACTCCGACGACGACACAGGATTTGGATCAAATTCTGACCCCTCGTCACTATTGCTAAGGCCTTCGGTGATATCTTCAGAAGAATGTTCGTCCTCTGACTCTTCAGAGGAGGAGTATTCATTATCGAAGTCGGACTGTCGATGTGGGCGTACGGTAGTAAACACTTCGTTTTCAAAATGTGACGAATCCGCGTCGGCAGAAAAGCAAGCGTCGGGCTCTTGACGTGGATGTTTAGTAAGTAATATGTCCTTATCAAGATCTGACTAACCTATGGTGGCAGATAATACTGACTCTCCAGGTGTTGTATCAGGAATTTTCCACTTTTTCTCACCCAAGAGACGAAAGTCCTTCATCGGTAAAAGAGCCGACTTGCTCATTGGCGGAGGCAGAAGTTTGGAAGGGGGGGGGGGCAAAAACACAACGAAATCTCTGAAAATTCGTCTTCAAAGCATGCCCGTCGTTTAGGTTTTAGTTAAAGGACAAAGAAACATAAAAAAGATACATATAATGCTATATGGGACCCAAGAAAACACTATTTACCATCAAAAACCGAAATTCGTAGCGTTTTTCAAATGTTTGTTATTTACGAATTTATTATTTGGTCCGTGGGCTTGCAGCGTCCCTCTGGTGTTGCGACGAAATAATCTTTGGCTGATTTATCCTCAGTTGCCGATGAAAGGCTACAGAAGAAGCTAACGAAAAGCTATAAGGGAATGCAGGCAGAGAGACTGCTTTTTCTGTTTTCTTCCTTCATTTTAAATCAGCCAGGGTAAGAAGTCACATCAACGATTTTCAAATTTTTTGCGGCCGTGGTCTCGGATAGCACTGTGTAGGAATTATGACGTCTGGCCTCAAAATCTTGAAAATCCCTAAACGTGTTAAAAAAAAGGCTTGGTGAATATGAATTGAGATTTTTAACCATGAATGAAGGTATTATCATTATTTTTGCGTTCCTATGTCCTTTAAATTGAAAATAAATATTTTCTCTTAATATTTTTAAATATTTATACTAATATATATTATATTTTAATATATATTTTATATATATTAATTCTTTTTAAATATTTATAAATTTCTTGGCCACTCGAGTACCTAGTCTTTAGCATTCTGACTATTCTAACCCCCCCCCCTGCCTACGCCCATGGACTTAAGTATTTACAGATCTACCAATTATTGTCAATGCTTAGCTGATTCACAAGCTGTCTCTTGTACAAAATATTACACCGGGCATAATGTATAATTCAGAGGAATATTATATGATCTTTTTTCTTTCTAACAAATACTTTCTAGATACTGTAATTTCTGTTTCATTCAGACCCACCTAGGCCAAGGTTAAATGTAGAAATAAAGCCTTATAAGATTTTTGGCTGCAAAGTCTTATTCCTTCAATGCATGATCACAAATATAGTCAGGCTAGAGAAACATAGTCAGAATGCTAAAGACTAGGTCCTCGAGTGGCCAAGAAATTCCTATCTATCTGCTGCCACAAAAAAAAGTTGATGGGCTAACATTCTCCTCTACTTAATTTTTACTTCTCTAAGCCTATCAAGCACAAAATCACTTTCCAGAAACTTTGTGTGGCCAATTTAAACTTTTCTGACTCAAATTAAAGGACATATCGCAGTACTTTCGGCTTTTCTACTACTTTTGGATCTGTAGGGATCCTTGCATTTCCCTGAAACCTCGATTTTTGCTGCTTTTGTGTAAAGTCAAATTTTGCATCCAGCGATTTTGACGTTTGAGCTATCGTGATTTCGAGTTCGCAGAATCGCAACCTAATCGGTATTTTCTGTATTGGAGAACAGAAACTTCTCCAGAAAGAAAGAGCACTGCATATGCATCATAATTCATGATTAGAAGTATAATATACTGCAGACCCCCTAAATCATAAAATCTAATGCTAGTCTATTTATATGGACATTTTATAGAAAGAAATTTAAAAGATTCTCAAAAGTTCTGACTAAAGATTTTTCTTGTTACCTCCTCTCTAACTAAAAAACTTATCCTTGAAATTAAAAAAAGAGGTCATCTTACAATATGTCTGGAAATGGGTGGTGGGAGGTAGAAAAGCCCACACAAATTCATGTTACCAGAATGCTTTTCTAAAATTATTCCAACCATCTTCCACATTGTCAACTTTTAAACTCTCAAGTTTGGTATTCAACTGTTCCTGGAAAGCTTGTTTCAAATTCTCATCCTGGAGTCTACCAACATCATAACTTCCTGGGAGGTAGTTACCCTTCCGAGACTTCAGCTTTAGATTAACCCTAGACACTACTAGATGGTGGTCTTTACTTTTCACATCAATAACAGCACTCCTATATACCCTAGTATCTTGTATTGATCCTGCCAGTCGGTAATTTAAAAAAAAAAAAAAAAAAAAAAAAAAAAAAATTTGTTGGTTTAAGCAAATTCTGCCAACAAGCCCCAGCCCATTATGTATACAACCCCAATGGACATTGTGGCTTGATGCAATGCTTCCAATTACTTGATTTTAATTCAAGTCAGGAAATGGAAAATGGGGCTAGGTCAGGAAAAGGAAATTTTAAGTAGACTAAAGATAGGCTTTGTAAAGATAGACTAGTCTAGGCCTAGTAATAGCAAAACATATTTTTAGCTCTAATATTTATTAAAGGGGAGAAATCAGATAAAGAAAAAAAGGAAATATACCATTAGATTTTCTATTTCCTTGTCTATTCCCCCACAAAGCCAGATACACCTTTAGGCTTAACAAAACAGTTTGATTTTTCTTTAAACTAGCTTTATTTGGTAATACACATCAGCTGCTGATGAAGAACTGGGTATATTATCCAAGCACCCCTAGTGTTTGGATAATCACTAACTTTGGACAAACAAACGAGCATAATTTGATTCAAATAGAGCCTACATTTCCAAGCAAGCTCTTAGTCTTGCATATGTATAGATTTAGATTACCTTGTTGGGATTAGCTCAATGTGATCTCAGAAACTTGTTTATACTGAAAATTAAGCTTAAAGAAAAGTTAGCAAACCCTAGTAGCCTATTTTTCTTTACAGCACATGTCTGGGATTGAATCTATTTATGTTTGAGTGGCTTTGTATCCTACAAGGCCTACAAGATCATGTGTTTAAGATTGGGCAGTATTTTCTTGAATTTGCCTACAAGGCTTAAACTAAATTGTGTATTTGCCATTAGACTCTACTATTAACTATCAATGCATTCAAAACATTCAGCAATCCATATCGCTAAAATAATCAGCCTAATCAAATAGCCTAGGCTAGCCTACTTGTTCAAGAAAATTAGGAGAAACCTAATAAGTTAGGCCTATGCATGGTAACCTAACAAAGATCAATTTTATAGGTGGTATAATACAATAGTTCAGTAGTTAACAAAATAAAGTTAAGCTTCTTGGGAATAGCACCATCAGCGAGGGGAAAAACTCTACTTTGAGATTCAGATCCCTGTTTAAACTTATTCCACTTATATATATACAGAATAAGTAGAATGCCGTACGCTTTTTACTTACCTTTTCTGAGTTTAACTTTGCCCGAGGCATTGCACGGGGCACTGACCTGAGAGATTTAAGTCTCCTCTTGACGGTGGCGTCAGTTGAGACTACTTTCAATACTTCCTGCAAGGTTAAAGCACGTTTAAAATTCGAAGTCGCCGCTCGACTCCAATTTTCAAAAGTTAAATCCGGAACGAAAAAATTGTTTCTACAGTGTAATAGCGCAAATCCAGAGGGACCTAGCAAAAACAGAGAATATTCGTGATACTGTACAGAAAAAAAAAGTAGACTATCAGCCAAAATCGTTGAAAATCTCTTTTTAATCAAAAAATCCAGGTTTTTAGCAAGAATCCTGGTTTTTAGCAAAAAATCACGGTTTTTATTAAAGAAATACCGAAAGTCCCGGACACAAAAAAAATCCTGGACCGCAAAAAAAAATCCCGGAAAACCGGGATTAATCCCGGACGGTGGCAACGCTGTTCGTGATCG